>NC_135540.1:13341799-13646691 GCF_045843805.1 Urocitellus parryii | reverse complement strand
CAGGCTCGCCCTACAACCCCCACCTGGTGGTAACCAACCCAGTGCCAGGAGAGCAATAATTAACTCCCAGGATAAACGAATTAATCTCTTCTCAAGGCCCAAACACTTGTCAAAAGCAACACCTGCCAAATGTCAAGGTGCAGACCAAGGCTCAAGGTAAGTTTTGCTGAAGGCAACCCATATTCAAACACAGCCATTTGCTTCCATTTAAACCATGCATGCTCATTTCCCTTTCTGAGTTCCACCTGGAACATTCATTGTTTCTATATAACTTAAAAGCTGTTTTTCTTAGTCTGATAAATATGTGTCAAATAGCCTCACATAAATAATAATATATATTTCTTCTTTTAAGTTTATGTTAGATTTTGCTTCCTGTTGAGGAGGCCATGTGATTTCTATAAACTCTTCCTAATGGAATAGTGTTATTTTTCATTCAATTTTGAAGTTCTCTTCTGCCCATGAACAGGTACATGCATATTCTGATTTATATTTTCTGTTAATTGAGTTTTTGTTTCTTTTACTTAAAAATTTTTACTCTTTAGTGTGTTTGAAATGTGTGTAGGTAAATAATATATGGTAGATAGAAAATCTGAATGGATTACATACATTTAGAAGTTTATTTTTCTCTTTTTATTTTTTTTCTAACCTTCTGATAGTTTAAAGTTATTCTTCACTAATTTGTGTTGATTAATATATATTTACTTGATTTTTAAATAAATTAATGTTTTGATTAAAATATTAAATTTTATTGAATTTTATTAGAATGACATTTAAAATTTATTATATTTAAATACTAAATTTATAATTTGCTAACTCTTATCTTTACATTCATGGGGATTTTTAGATGTTATCAAAACCTTCATGTACTTTAGTATAATACATAGGAATTTCTTCCTTTTTTGTTGTTGTTGTTCAAGGTTGTCCATATTTTTTACATCCAAAATTGATCCAAAATTTACATTGTTTTGTTTCTTTTTTTAAAAATATTTATTGTTTAGTTGTAACTGGACAAAATATCTTCATTTTATTTATTTTTATGTGGTGCTGAGGATTGAACCCAGGGCCCCCCACATGCTAGGAGAGCACTCTCCAGCTGAGCCACAATCCCACTCCCATCCATTTTTTTTCTTTTTTTTCTATTGTTTATATTTAAAGTACAACATGTTTTTCTATACATGTATAATGAATTAATTTTGTCAAACAAATTAGCATGTTCACCTCACATATTACTTTTTTAATGGAAAGAGCTCCTAAACTCTATTTTATATCATTATTAACTACCATGCTCATGTTGTACAGTAGAGCTCTGTATATATTCATCCATTTTAACTGCACTTTTGTGCCCTTTGATTTTCATTTCCCAGTTTCCTCCACCCCTCCTCAGATAAATCTAGTTTTACTCTCTGTCATTCTGTTTCTATGTATCCAATATTTTCTAGATTCCAAATATAAGTGAGTTCACCTATTATTTTTCTTTCTGTGCCTAGTTTATTTCATGTAGCATAATATCCTCCAGGTGCATACTTGTTGTTGCAAAGGGCACTATCTTTTTCTTCCTGAAGGTGAATTAACCTTCCATTATGAAGCCACGCTTCAAGCCACAATTTCTTTATCAACATGTCCATGAACAAATGATTCAGACTTTAACATCACAGCTCTGTGCTGCTGACTTTAGTTCCCTTCCTAAAAACAACAAAGGGATTTCTGGGTTACATGGTAGTTCTTTTAATTGTTTCCACTCATTTTTATAGGAAATTATATTTTCTTTAAGTAATTATTATCCTTTATTATGTGGAGCCATTTTTGCATAGTTACCCATTGTGTTTTCCTACAATGAACTTGACTTAATACCATTTTGAGAAGTACATGGTAGACTTTAACTTAATACTTCATTAAGAATTCTGCTTCTACACTGGTAAATTAGCATAGACTATTGATTTCATATTGTGTTTTATTTCACGTATTTGATAGCAATTTAATTCCTATTTATCAATTTGTTTATTTGATTTTTTTAATAAATTAAAATGTTTTGATAAAAATATTAAATTTTATTGAATTTCATTAGAATAAGTCTATAATATTTAAGTAATAAATTTACAGTTTTGTAACTATTATATTTACATTCATGGGGATTTTTAGCTATTATCAAAATTTCAATGTTTTACATATTTGCATGCAAAGTGTTTTATCTTAGCTCTTCTTGTGTAAAAAAATGAAAGATCCTTTTCATGAGGTGGTTGATGTTTACATTAGCTAATAACTTTGATTATAATAATATATCTGAATATTCCAATAACTTTCTATTCTTTCTTACAGTTCTTATTTTTGAATTTCTGCTTGAGAAATATTGTTGGTTTATATTTTATTTAAAGTGATGTACTCTTTTAGTATTTATTACTATTAAATTGCAAGTAAATTCCTTTATAATTAAAAGTAATGATAACTGCAAGGTGGCTTTCAGGCAGATTCTGAAGACAGCACATGCACACCTTGTAACTTTATTCTAGTGTAACTGGTGATCATGGCAGCTGACTCTGCATGTGGCCCAGGGCAGGGTAGGATTATTTTCTTTCCTGCGTTAGATGGAGATTTGTGCATTTTACAAGCCATTTCACAAACAGATCTTGATTTTTAAAATGAATTCCACAGTTTATATCTTGCATTTTTATTAATGTTGCTTTCATTTTTTTTATTGTTTGCCTTTGTCCCACTAATTAGTTTTTCCAGCTTACTGAATTTACTACTCAGCATTTGTCATTCTTTTTTATTTAGTAATATAAAATTTGATTTTGTTAATATTCCTGTGTATTTGCAGAATATGTCATGTGCCATATATTTTGGAATGTGTTCATATTAATATTTTCCAAAAATGTTCTTTCTTTCTTTGACCAGATATTTTTTAAGGAAGGGTTTTTCTATTTGGTCAATTTACATGACCAAAACAAATTCTCCCAAAAGTGGTCGATACATTTAATATGATCTCAAATAAAAATCAGAACTGTTTTATTTTTAATATAAACAAGATGATTTTTATAATGCTAAGTTTCCAACAGGAACTTTTTCTAAGATGCTATCTTAATTTACTTCCTCTGAGAACATATACAAACAAGGGATTTGCTGGGGAAGAATGACTTTTAAGGTTAAAAGGGAACAATCTAGTGAGGCTGCAGACAGCTTTGCAATGGAGGCAGTCATTGGTGAGGGAGAGGGAGACTACCATTATTAGGGAAGAGGAGGCTTGGTTGCAGCACAGTTCCATGAACATTTTGCCAGAACAAGGAGGAGGCCTCCAGCCAAGGTCACCACTGGAAGAGTTCTACATTACACAGGCAAGGCTTTCATTGCCATGTTCAGATAGCTTTTTCCTGGATGTAGGCCAAGGAATGTATGTCCTTGGAGAAAATGTAATTCTCTCAGAAGGTGGCTGCTGCGATCTTTTCAAGGCCATCACACTGTATTCCTGTTTGCTCACACCATTTCATTATGCAGATTATGCCACATCTCAGTGGCATCCATGTCCCTGCCTTCTCTTACTGAAAAGAAACAGAAAAGAAGGAGGTTCGCCAAACAAACCAAAGCCCCTCTCACTGAATTTGATATCTAGGTCCAACTGGCATTTCTACTCTTCTTCCTGCACTCTCTGTTCAAAAGGCCTCTCGTCCTCAGACATTACTTTGGTGCGTCTTGAGTCTTGATGGGTGCAACCAAAATATTCACTGAGATTTTTTTTTTGTACTCTTATTAATTATACTCCTCAAACTAAGGTTGTCGCATCTGTCATTTACAATAAGGACAGGAAGTTACTTACATGGATCACCTGGATTTTTACAGGTGTTTCTTTGTTTTCACATCGTGTTAATACAGACATGTTAGCGATTTCTCTTCTTACTTTCTCATCCATGGACCCAAAGAGACCAAATAGAATCTTGCAATAATCCATTCTAAAAGTGTGTCCCCTTTGGGGACCATGACTTCCAATCTTTCAAGGCCCACATTTGAGGAAACAGAAAGCAAACATTTTCTATAGAGTGATTAGGAATGATGGTAAATAGGGTTTCTGTTCTTCCCAACATTTGTTCCCAGACTCTTCTGTCATTGAAATACAACACTACATAGATATGGTTGATTTAGTGCAAAGAGAGCATCTGAAGTAGGACATTCTCTGTTGAGAACGCTGCCTTCAAAGCAGATTTCAACTTTGTTTTTAGACGACTCTATGTTGAGATCAGCGGCTTCTAATGAGATTAGCTGTTCATATCAAAATGTGATATGAACATTTGATGCTCCCACACACTTTTTACTATGAAGTAGATTACTTGATCAGATTCTATATTTTATGGGATGCTACACTGGGAGATGAGGCGGTTCATAGGCCTCCAGGCAATATTACTGAGACACTTCTGAGGAGAATGGCAAATGCTTATGCAGAAGAGGTACCTATACTTCTGAACCCGGGACCTTCCCATATGTAAAAACATCAGTCATCAACCTGCCATCAAGTGGCCATTGGGCTCCTCATAGAGGAATAGCGGTGTATAAGGGGCTGAGCATTAAATCTTAATAGACTGACAGCTAGTTGGACTCTTAAGGGCATCTGTGGCTGAACTAGCCCTGAGAAGTGGAAGTCCATGCTCTGAGTCCTACATACTCGTCTTGTCTCTTTTTGTGTCACCTTGGCTCTTCTTATGCCCACTCTACAAATTCATGAGAGTCGACAACAAAGACAGATCATTGGCAACTATCTTCAGTGATGTTCATGGTCTCCTCTTTGGTGGTATTCTTGGGAAAACAGTAATCCCTAATATGCAAAGTCCTTATATTTTTATGGCCACTCCTCTGTGCTTATTCACATATTTTTTCCCATACTTTATGTTCTTACTTCAGGGCATTTCTCTTTTCACACGAAGTAGATGAACAGATGTATTGCTTGCAACTATGAAATTCTGAATAATTTCTCTCTTTATTGTCATCAGATGCCTTACTAAAATAGGGTTGAAATGCAGCTGCTTCCAGTTTTCATCTTATACCTACATACTGAGAGGAGCAGCCCATAAGCAAGTGCAGACCTTCTTTTCCTCCTTCATCTTGGGACTTGCTGCTTTCCAATACAGGCCAAAGTACAAACAGGGAGAGGGGTATAAATGCAACTGTTGTAGTTGACAGAGTTGTAGGGACAGATGAGGTAAGGCACCGAAGATATCAGGAAACAATTTTATTTGGCTGTAGCAAGGTTCAGAGGGCACAGCTTTTGCTTTAATCAATCAATCCCCTGAACCCCGAGTTCAGGTAGTTTCAGAATTTTATACACAGCATGTAAGGGGAGGGGCTCAGAAGTTCACAGTCTGCAGAAGTTCACATGAAAGCAGCTTTTTCTTTCATTATTTTTGGGCAAGTTTAACCCTTCAAGAACAACACCTGAGAAGGGGAGAGGTTCTCTTCCCCTTTCTTTCCTCCCCCTGCCAGCTGTTACTACGGAGCCCAATTGGTATCTTCTTTTATCTTAGGAATGTAGGCATCTCCGTGAGGCCCAGCTCAAGGCCAGAGGCCTTGTTTGTACATTTCTACAAACTACTATATGGATATGTTTGTGAAAATCTAGTAAGGGGGTGTCCAGCACCTGGAGTGCTAATATCTTCCCGCCCAGTGGCCAAGTAAAACAGGGCGACACGAAAATAGGGAGTTTATCTACATTGGACTCTTTTGCAGAGACTCCTTTGCTGACTGTCCCAAAATCAGCCATGGTGAATATTTCTGGATAAGCCCACTTAAGACTTTTCGGTTGAGAAAGAGGGTGCCACTACAACAGGAGGGTCTGCTCTAATAGCTCAATCATTCTCAGTTATGCCCTATTTTCCTACTGAGGTTCAATCTAATATACATTTCCAAGCTAATAATGGCATGATGGTGGCCCTGAAAAAAAAATTTTGATTTTCTGGGCCTTACAGAAATTAACTGATAATGGGCAGTTTTGTATATATTCTCACTTAAAATACTATGACCCAATACTCTCTGTCTCTGTCAGGGATGTCTCTTAAGATACATATGATTATGTATTATGTATTATTATGTATCATATGTATACATATGATTATGGATGGCCTTATTCCCAAATCCCAAGAGCTTATGTTGTAATTTTCTAATTCAGATTTGCTATAAGCTCCACAGTACATGCTTTACTACATACAAAAATCAAATATCAGAGAATGTGGTATGATACAACCAACAGAGATACTTCTAATGCAGACAGGGGCTTCTTTAAAGCTCTTGCTGGTCTGGAACCCACTCATATATAGCTGCCTTTCCTATTATCTCTTGTATGGGCCATAACAGGATTATTATATAACAAATTCAAAGCACAGTAGTATGTCTTTGAGCTTGAAGAAGACATCAGATCACATGTGTGGCCCGAGAGTCCCTTGAAAATGCTGGTTCCTAAATCTCCATAGAGTTTATTTCACACTCTCTGGAGCACATTTTTTTTTTCTCACCAAGCATACATTTTGCTTAGCCATGATTATGCTTTTGATCATCCAGAATGCTTCCACTGGTATCAGACATCATTATGATATTCTGTGGGATCCTCAGGTTGTCCATATTTCCTCTATGTTATGAAAGAAGGTGAGAAAGTTAACAGAGCTCTGACATAAAATGCAAGTAAATATTGGAGCCCATTCCCAACAAATGTGAACTGTTTCTGATGCTGTTTATTTTAAGTAAAAAAGAAATCAGCCAAGAAATTTATATCCAAATACCATGTAGTTGAGCCTTTCATGTACTCCTGGAACAATGTTATGCACCTGAAGGGACATATGCATCAAGTTGCTACTTTGTTGCATATGTTTACAATCAGTCTCAGCTGTCCTCTCTCAGATTGGTCCTGTGAGTGCAGAGGCCAGGCAGAAAATTAAGTAGAGATCTGAGAAGTACCACCTACCATTCCTACAGCTTTTAGACTGGTATGGCTGAGTTATGTCCCCCAAATTTCATATGATGAAGTCCTAACTCTCTGTACCTCAGAATGTGATTTATTTGGATAAAATGGCTTTAAAGAAAGAATTAAAGTAAAGGTGGTTGGGCTCTAGTGCAGTATGAATGGTGTCCTAGTAATAAGAGGAAGCTAAGACAAGGACACGTCAGCACCAGAAGGGAGACAATGTGAGGTCACAGTGAGAGGCCATCTACAGGCCACTGTGTGAACCTACACCTGCAATATCCTGATCTTGGACCTCCAGCTTTGAGAAATGAGATAAACTAAACTTCTGTTGCTTAGGACTGTCAAGTTGTAGTATTTTGTTATGACACTTCTAGAAAACTAACATAAGTTGGTGATACTGGCCTTTGCCATTACTCTGATTGATGAAGTGCTCCATGTGGTTTACTTCTTGGGCTGGAGAGGAGGATCATTTCAGAGATTTCTATTTGGTGTTCATCAGGGAGAAGACTTATTCCACATGTCCACAGAGCAGTGTGGGATTTAAGCAAATTGTCAAACCTATCCATTCTAGAAACACATCCAGGGACTGGGAAAATGACTCATGAGTGATCCTGGAGCCCACTAGTTCACTCTGTGGAGGTCCTATAGTTTCTGTGTTACCTTGCCCATTAAGCTCTGACTCAAATTGCAGGTCAAGTATGATGCTTGGGAGATATAAGTATTCAAGTTAAATCAGAATCTATGTATCATAATCTGAAACATACAAATAGTATGGTGGGAAGCCACCTGATCAAATGACCATAGGTTCCTTTTAGGAAAGGACTTGCTATTATAATTTATGTCTTCCAGTTTACTA
Source organism: Urocitellus parryii (assembly GCF_045843805.1). NCBI lineage: Eukaryota > Metazoa > Chordata > Mammalia > Rodentia > Sciuridae > Urocitellus > Urocitellus parryii. The sequence continues at coordinate 13,638,901 of NC_135540.1, read as the reverse complement.
TCAATGCGTTCCCTCCAGGAATCCCAATCTGCCTCTTCATCCCAAAAGTGGTAGATCTAAAGAGTGGCTCAATTCTAAGAACTGAATGAAGAATTGTGGCTTTTGATTTGGGCAGTTACAATTAGTCCCCTGCTCCCAAGTTCTCACCTCTTCCTATTGATTGGACTCTTGCTGACTGCATGCTCTATGACACATTTGACCAACTCCTAGTGGATGTACTCCTCTGTCGTTGCAGTGACTGTCCTGGCTCCCTGTCTGCATCCTCCCAGTACACAGTAATGGTGGCCTTACCATTACTGAGAACATTGATAATTCCATCTCCGTGAATGTCTCCTCCTATTGGTTCTGGCCTCAGAGAAGTGCTATCATTGAGCACCTTAGTGGTGCTAGAAGACCTATCACTGGAGTATTCCTGAAGGCTTTGGGAATTGTGCATTCACCAGACCCTCCTGCAGAACACAGATCTCAGATGTTTTATCTGGGCTTACATATATTTCCATTTTAGCATTCTCAGTACTGTCAGCTTCTTTATTCTTTCAACTTTCATCACTTTGGACATTTCTTTTTCCCCTGGGTTTCTGAAAGCCACTCTAGTAGTGAGGTTGACACATCCACTGGGGTACTTGACAAGTGCCCCTTGAAATGTACACAGGTTAGTGAATTCCTGCTTATTCCAATCTTATATTCCATCACTGTTGATATGATATTCTCAAAATCCAGTTCCTTCTTATTCTGTCCCATGCTACTAGACCATGCTCGTGAATCATTTTAGCTCTCTCAGTAAAAAATGTTTTTCCTCCATTGTCAGGCCCAGTTACCTATTTAGTATTTTTATGTTAAGATTTAACCCTATTAGCCCTTCAGTCAGAGAACAGGTGGACAAAGCTTTCTGAACATCTGTTGACTTCTTAGGGAGACTACTGCACAGTATCTGAAGTGGGATTGCACATACAAGTAACCCAGGTATATGTAAATGGCTAGGAAGGAGCACTAGTCCCAAACCAGAGAAGGCAGGGTAAACTGGTGGATGCTGAAAAAGGTTTCCCTTCAGTCAAGTACAGGGATAAGGAGGGAGGACTTGGGAGGAAGAGATACAAGTTCAGCCAGACTGGAGGAGAGCCCTTGAGTCAAAGTCTCCCCAAGTTCTCATGCCTCACAAGAATGGAACTGCATTAGGCCCACCATTGTACCTAAGTATTGGCTAGGAATGGCCTTTGGAACATGTGACCATAGTGTGAATGTGGTGGTGGATTCTAAAGGCAGCAGCCAGGGCCAAATATAGGAGATCTGAAAGTCATATTTGAAAAAAAAAAACTATATTTGATTTCAATATTATAAGTTTTTATTTTCTTTTCTTTAGATTCTCACTTTACCTAATAAATAAGTAAACAATAACAAGAACAACTTCATTGATATCACATTGAATTAGAGAAATATGGATATTCCTAATGTATAAATCCTTTTAGAATTAAAAATAAAAGCTCTTATTTTCATTTAAAAAGATTTGATGATGAGTATATGTTAACTTGTTTTAAGCTAAATATAAAAAATATGCAAAAATTCATAAATTTAACCTTTTTGTATCTATTTATGTCATAGTGGCTTCTTCTCTGTGTTCTTCTTTTGAAACTCATTAAAGTGGGGATGTACAAAGCACAGTCTGAAACATGAATTAATATTCCTAGAATTTAATTTGATCTCATTAACTTATCTGTCTTCCCCAGATGCCATCGAATTTTCAATAGAAAGTTATTTAAACTGGAGTATCCCCCTTCTCCCAGAGCCTTAAATTCTCTCTTCTTCAATTAAAGACATTTCAGAGAGATGTTTCCCTGCATGCCTCCTACTTTCTCTGTAGGTTAGTTTGTGGTTCCTTCTTTACCATGGTGTTCTTTAATTTAGACATAATAGCAAAATTCTAATATGTTGGAGGTAGAAAACAACATCTCTTTCTAATTTTCTCCTTTAAATAGATAAATGTTTTTCCTTTCTTATTTTCTTTGAACATGTGATTCTGGGAAGCAGAGGACATGGTGATTGTTATGGTCTTCAGATGTTGCCTGCTCCATGTTGAATCCACCAGCTTCATCCATCATGTGTCTAAGATGAATATTGTTCTTGCCCAATTTTTTTTCCAAACTCAAAAGAATGAGGTTTCTGAGCTGAGAAGTTGATTTATTTTGGTTCAGGTATCTTCTTGGCAACAAATAAAAGGTTTGAATACATAAAAGGGTTGAAATAAACACTGTTTTACAGAAAGATAACATAAAATCATGAGTTTGACAGACTCACAGAAGTATCTTCCATGTTGTTCAAAATTAAGTATTGCTCAAAAAATTGCTTCTGCTGATTAATTTATTTGGGGGTTATCTTATTATTTTAGAAAGTTTCCATATGATCAAATTAAATTCCTAGAGTATCAACTCGACTCTCCAGAAGTGCATTTTAGTGGGGCACAGTGGCACACACCTGTATTCCAGCTGCCCCTGAGGAAGGAGGATCACAAATTCAAGTCCAGCCTGAGGGATTTAGAGAGACCTTGTTTTTATATAAAATAAAAATGGCTGGAGATGTAATAGAGCACTTGCATACTATGTGTGGTTTAACAGCCATGTCAAATATATTTTAAATATGACTACAGTTTTGTTTTTTAATTGAAAATCTATCTATATTTTGATGTTCTCTTCATATTTCTAATCCAATGTGAGATTGGTGATATCCATGTTTTTTTAATTAAGTGGTATGAGAAATTAAAGAGGAAAACAAAATACAACCAGAAATAACACAAAATTAACCTAATATTCAATTTAAGCATAACTTTTTCAACGTTCAATGTTTTAATCAGTGTTGCTCCAAAACATTAAACAGTGTTCATATAAACACACACACACACACACACACACACACACACACACACACACAAACAATTTCCTTGGCACACAAATAGCAGGAAATTCTATAATATTTAAATTACCTAGTACATTTTACAGTTATGTCTGGCATAAGCAAGTCAAAAATAATCTCAACAGACTCTTGGTAGGCACTCAACTAAGCTCAAGCTAAGTAAAAATGCCAAGATCTCCTCATAAGTAACCTATCAGCCAGCTATGTTCCAGAGGCATGCTCATTGGTAAATATTTAAAACAGGAAGGAGAGAAATAGGTTGAAATCCAGCAAGTTACTTAATTAGAAGGTAATTAAGGAAGCTCCTAATATACATGCAATTTCCACACCTTCGGGGTTTCATTTTTGTAGATTTTTTATTTTTTTTTTTTTGCAAACCATATGACAGAATTCTATATCTAAGTGCTATTTAAGGAGTAATATGTAGTAGTGCCCCAAAACGTGAAAGAGATAAGCTAATCTGGGTCCACTCATTGTTTCATTTCCAAAAGTTTGTATTAAAACTAGAAAGGTACTTTGAGTGATAGAATTGTATTTCATGGTCACAGAAATTTTCATGAAAGAGGAGATGAAAGTAAGCAGTAATTTTAGAAAGAGTATCCAAATTTTTCTTATTTACTTAGTAATTAATTTAGAAATTTAAAGTATCTCATTGATTAATAAAATACCTACCTAGAAAAAATACTTAAAATCTGCAGAAAGCATCATATAAGTAATTAAAATTTACATAGAACATTTTTAAAATGATTTTATCTTAGTAAGAAAACTGTGTTGTTTGCTACTCTATTTTCCTGTGGTTAATTTCAGCTACCTCTGTGGTCAAACATATCCATTATCTTAGCTCCAGTTGAGATTTTCCAATAATAGTTTTTTAAAAATCCAAAGAGCAAATATAATACCTTCCCTGGATGGAAACTTGTTTTGATCCTAACTGTATATTTTTAAAATTATTTTTTAGTTGTCAATGGACCTTTATTTTATTTATTTATATGTGGTGCTGAGAATTGAACCCAGTGCCTCACACATGATAAGCAAGTGCTCTTCCACTGAGTCATCACCCCAATACTCTAACTGTATATTTTGACCTATATTTAATTCTTGATATCAAGATTTTATTATAAAGTTTTCCCACCACCATGGACTTTCTAAAATAACTTCAATTAATGAAATTCTCAAGTTGTCAAATCTGGAAATAGAAGTTTCCAGTATATTATTTTTATAACCAAGAAATTCTCAAAAATTCCCATAGAATGATTCCACTGATATTTGAACTTTGTTGTAAAATATTATTATGTTCATTAAATTTCTCCTTATTAATGCTCCAATTTCCACAAGTAGTCCTGACCATGATTCTACTTACTACTCCCATGTGGGAAAACATACATGTTTCAATAATTAAAACTATAAGTTGAAAAGTCTTTTTATGGGTTTATATATTCATGAAGATATTTTTTTCAAATACAAAAAGAAGCTGCAGTATTCATCAACAAATAACTTTAAAGTGAGCAGAAAAATAGTGGTAAATAAGCTTCATTATCCTACTTGGTTACAACTTTGTTGTCCTTGGGGCTGCTATTTTGATCCTCAAATGAGCATGCTCAATGTGCTGGGCATGAAGAAAACTATTAAAATTATTCCGTGTGATGCCAGAGTGCCCTTTTCTGGGCCTGTGTTACTAACTCCACTTGGAAATTGCCTAAGGTTTTTAGAACAGCTGCTTCGATTTTATTACTTTGCTATTGAAGATGCTTAACCTGTGCTCTTTGCCTTCTTTTTGCACGATCTTCCTTGTGGACTAAGGAGCCATTACTGGTGAGGATGGAGGGCTGTGATCATTTTAAGAAATTATATCCAAACTCGAGTTTTAAAGAGCCCTAAAATTATCCTTTTGCCTATAAGAGATACTTGCCCCCACATTTCCTTCCTGCCCTCCTTTCCTCTTATTCTTTCTTTCTCTTTCCTTTCTCTCTTCTCTGTCCTCTCTCCCTCGCTCACTGTTTTCATAATACCTTAGTGAAAAACTAATTTTCTGAAGGGTTCAAAAACCGAACACCTCAAATGCACATATAGGAGGCAGTAAAAATTTAACATGACATTTAAATATGACATTTTATGACTTTGAAGGACTGTGTGGAATTGAGTTCAGAGTGATTTAACACAGAGAGGCATGGAGCTCCATAAAGGAATTGTAGTTGTGTCCTCTATAAAAAAAATTCTTAAGCTGTTTTCTTTGCTGAAAATTACCTGGAAAAATGCATCATTCTTCTAGTCAATGCAACAGATTTGTCATTCACTTGGATATCAAAAGCTTTCTCAGCTAGAATGCACATGTGTTTATAAGAACATAAATGACCACAAAGGATGTGAAATAGGGCATAATCCTCTGAAGACATAGCTAAGAACAAAGGATACGTGGTCATCCAGTCCTCAGAATATTTGTTTTCACATTGCCCTCCCTCAGTAAAACCCGAGTCAGCTGTCAGGCACCTGCTCTGGGAGGATGTTTAGGGACCTTCATGTGCTGTCCAGGTGTCATCTGCTTCCCAGAGTAAACACATAGTAGGGGCACAGAACCACACCCTACTGGGGCCTGCTGTTTTTCCTTCTTCTCCATGGAAATGAACCTTGTAACCTCTCTTGTGGTCCTCCATAGATCATTTGCTCAAGGTACAGAAAGGTGACTTTACTGCTATTGTCCTCATCACTAAGTTCCAGTGTTGGGTCTGGGCTTCTGTTGTGGACTTGGGATTGTGGATCAAGCTTGCACCTGATAAGGAGACAGTTTTCTTAGTGAGGGAGCTGTAGGGGAAGAGTAAAGGACCTAATGGGTGCCTTATTTGTTTCCTTGTCTCTGAAATGCAGATGTCATGGTGGGCCTACACTACCTTACGAAGTCTGTGAACTTTTGGAAGGATGAACCAACAAACCATTTATTTTTATATCCTAAGGCCTATAATTTTTAAACAAATTCTTTAACAAATTTTCTGCAAATGAGAGAGTGAATTTATCATCCTTGAATAAGATAGGGCCTGTAGATATTCTATGTTGGGTCTAAATAATATTTAAATTTTATTTTGGATAAATATTTAACATTTGGGAAATTTTGGAAAATAATCTTAACTTGCTGGAAAAAAATCTTAAAATCACTGGACCCATCCACAGTCCCAAAAAGCATCAGTGAAAAGCACCTTTCCCCCTTCTAGCAGAGCTTAGGTAGTTGGTAAGTTTGTCCTGGTTCAGAGATCACAGTGATACTAATCTGTGGGTGTCATGATACAGCTGCCTTCATAGCCTGTAGGTATTTGGATATGTCATGCCTGCAACTAACATGTATAAACAAATGAGAAATTAAAGCATAGAAGATATAAGAATTGCATTTACTTTCTGACTAACTCTGAATGATGATTAAAACAGAATTCCCATGTGATGAGGGATGGATTTTTCACTAAGGCACTTGGATTGACTGTATTTAGAAGTTATCTAATTCTTAAATGTCGTGACAAATTATACGCAGGTTCATTATGAATATTAAGTGTTCTTATTTGAGATTACTGACCTAATATTTCTGAAAGAGAAACTTTTTAATGTGGTCTGCTTTGTATCTGAATTCTTCTAGTTTTAATTTCCTAGTCCTCTAAAATTCCATTAGATTTTCTTGCCTCAGATTGAAGTAATGAGATTTTTTCCCCAAAATTTCACTTTATCCCAATAGACTAAACATTTTTATTGTTAGCACTCTTTTTTCAATATGAATTCATAGGTAATTTATTATAAAATCAAATGTTAGGTAATTTATCATATATGGATTTTATTTCATATTTTGCTTATGGTAAGTTTGAAAGTGCTTATCACAAATTAAATCGTATACCCTCATATGACATCTCTTATTTGAATAAGTAGCTTTGTAAAAGTCATAAAATATGTAATAGGTAATAGTTTGTTTTTGATAGCAATAGTTTTTCAGTTGTGTCTACCTCAAAGGAAAAGAAATAATGCATCAGTTACACTTCCATTGATTTACATATTGATATACTCATGTCTGTTGTATTCTGCTGCCTTTCTTGATGTGATTCTGCAAGCTGTATACGGGGTAAAATGGGAGTTCATAACCCGCCTGAATCAAAATGTGAAATATGATATATCAAGAACTATGTAATGTTTTGAACAACCAACAATAAAAAAAAGAAATACAATGCAAACCAAAAATATAGGCTATGTGTAATTTAAAATTTTATAGTGGCTACATTAAGAGTAAAAAATGGTGAATTTAATATATTTCATTCAATCCAATTTAATCCAAATTTTTGTTTCAACATATAATTGATATAAAAATTGAGACATTTCACATTTTTTTATGTTTCTGCTAAGCCTTTGAAATCCATTGTATATTTCACACAGTATATCTCAGTTCAAGAGTTTAGTAGCCTTCTGAGGATAAATTGCTACCATATGAACAGCACAGACCTAGAGCTTTGATTCAGGTGGGTTGTATCTACCAATATTTACTGTATTTTAAACTAAAAGTGTGAAATTGTAAAAAAAAAAAAAGTTTCTTCAATAAAAAATTATTTTAAAAATTTAAAAAAGAAATAATGCAGAAAGGAAATATTTCCAAATAAATAATAAGATATTTATGTACTGTATGTGATATGAAGATAGAATAAAAGAGGATGCATCATTTTTTAAATGGGGGTTATAACCATTTGTCCATTACAAACTCTCCAAATTTCCTGCTCAATGCTCCAGGTAAATATTTAAAATATCCTACATATTTAAGGGGAAAAAAATCCACATTATATTCTAGTTGAGTTCATCATAGAAGATATGCTTAATACAATAAAATGCTTAAATCAAAACACAAAGATCATGCAAATGTTTTGTAAAACTCAGCTATGTCTCTTAAATGTTCAAGTTCCAAATTACTGTATTTATAGACATATAAATATATACATATGTTATATGTTTGCTAATATTTTATGAAACTCCTCTAAACTTATGGTAAAAATTAATTCAATGAGAAAGATCCCAGAAAACTCCACTGTAGCCCCTGTCTGTTTTTGTATCTGCCCGTCTGTTGAAGTCTAGCATTGCATTCCTGCCTGGACCACAGCAGAGCAGACCTGTGCTAATAGCAGGTTTCCTTGGATGGGAGGTTCATGCTGCACCAAAGCCACAGTCTGTCAATGGTTCTCCCAAAATACATGAGCCTGCTATTGATCTGGATTTTCTTCATGTTATCATTCAGTTCTTGATTTGACTTGACTTTCAGTGAATCAGTTAAAAGCTTACTGCTGAAGCATGAGAATTCAGTGTCAGTTTCTAGTGCTGTATCCCTTCTGATGATATCCGGCTGCATGTAAGATACAGTTTAGGTGTCAATCCTTAGCACACAGCTGACACCTTAAAATGATCCATAATCTGTTACAGGACGACTCATGTGAGAGCTTGTGCATAGACTTTGTTGGCTGTTGAAATGTCACTGTCAATATAGTACTCCACACAAAGGTATCTAGCAATAAGTTTTCCCTGAGACTTAGGGTACAAGATCTAAAACAGGACACCTGCAGAAAAGAAATGAATTATAAAAAACTGAGTTAAAATAAATGTCATAATCATCAGCAGACGTGCTCTGATGTTTATAAATGGGTTACTGAGAAAATGTGATGAAAACACAATCTAATCAGTTACCATTGTAAATCAGGTTTGAAATATAGAGGAAGAGGTTTTTCTAATTAGGATTTGTGTATATGAATTAAGATATATGAATATACTCTTCTATAAGATATGGTAGTATGAACGAAACTTATTTTCTATCTTCTTTCCTAGGAATAACCTTAGGAGATATAAACTATTTTCAGAGATTCCCATGGTTAGGTATTTAAAACCAGCATAATAGTTTTCTAAATTAGTTCATGAAGTAGAAAAGTGGAGATGAATATATGACTAAAGAGATATTTGGTGTATTCCATGGGCAATGTTGAGCCCTTGGTGTTACTTTACCAAGGTGCAAGTGATACATTCATCTCCAACCAAGAAATAAGGATAGTGGGTCCTCAGTACTTGCATTCAAACCATATTGATCTTGCCTCTGAAGATCAATGTAAGTAACACTGCATACATCTAACTCAATTTAGTGGATAAAATTATATTCTTCTTTCAAAACCAGAAGGTATGTCCAAGCCCTAACTCTTGGCACTTACAACCCATGGTGAATGAGACCATGTATGGCAAAGAGTTATATTGCAGATAAAATTGAGTTAAAATGGGATTATACTGGATTAGGATGGGCCATGATCTAATGACCCATGACCTTATAGGGAGAAAATTTGGATACAGACAGGTAAAAATCTCACATACAGATGGAGGCAGAGAATGGAGTAATGGGTTAATACCGAGGTACACCAAGGATCATCAGTAACTTCCAGAAGCTAGGAGAGAAGACTGGAACACATTCTTACTCAGAGATTTTTGCACTTTCAAACTTCCAGCTTCCAGTAGTATGGGAGAACTAATTTATAATGCTCTTAGGCAACCAATTTTTGGTCATTTGTTATAGCAGCACTAGGAATCTTATACACTCATGATGCCATATCACCTAATATATCCTTTGGGAATTCTGGCTTTCAATAATTCTTTCAGAAGTTATTGCTGTGATTTATTGATGATGACCACAAGTATTTATCTTAGCCAAAAAGTCCAGGATACTGTGAATGGTGACTCATTTTTTGATTGTATTAAAATTTACCATTTGGTATTTTGTACTATAATTTTGGAACAAAAATCCCAACCACATCTTCTCCTAAACACTTTAGAACATAGGCATTGATTGCCTGCAGTGAAGTGTCTTTCCATACTGTTTGCCTCCATGCCTTCTCTTTCCATATGGAAGATAAGCAAAGGGCTTATCAGTGGAGCTTAAAAAGGAATCCAATTTGTGTAGGAATCCCTGTCTCTCTTCAGGCATGGATTAAGACCTACCCAGTAGAGCACATCACCACATCAATTGGAGGCAGTTGAGGACTTCAACTGATTTTGTAGAGAAATATTCTTAAAATCCCTTTTAGGAATCATATATGATTATTCCCAGAGTATTAAAAATCACAATGAATTTGTAGTAGACATGGGAGAATACTCCCAGTTCCAACAATGAAGCTGCACAAGATAAAAGATGACTTTGTTCATAGTTGCTGTAGTCAGAAAGAGGCCCCATAGGTTTGGGAAGGAAATGATCCAAGAGAAAAAAGCAGGACCACCTACGTGGCTCAAGATGGGGAGATGATAGAAACCAATTCATAGCTCAGAGTTCTGAAGGTGGCCCATACTTTTGGGAAAGAAATGATCAAGAGAAAAAAACCAAACACATTGACCAGTATGAGGTGATCATCCTAGAATTTATGAGTTAGCATCATTTTTCTGGATCAATCTTTCATGTCTTCAATAAATAATAATGGTCATTCTATGGGTGTGATCTGATCAAAGGTTTCTCAGTTGACCTTAAGGACATGAGACTGAGAGCTCTTAAAGAGCTCTTCAGAGAATCTGATTGAGCCCACATATGTGGTAGAAGTCCTAGATTGCTCCAAATAGAGAAATGGAAACCAAGGCATAAGTGAATACAGATTCGGGCTCAAGAAATCCTACCCAGATGACATTATTAGTTCACATCAACCCAGACCAGGAAGAGAATTTAGAAAATTTTGAAAGGGTGCACCCATATTGTATCCCACCCTTAGGCAAAGTGTTCAGGTAGGTATAACACTTGTCCCAACCAGGTATAAGAGAGGTACTGTAGTAATGTAGGCAATTTTTTTTATGCTGTGAATTTTAGCTTGTATACACTAACCTTATTATGCATCCCGACAGATAATATGCAGTTCAAGTGCTAATGGGAGGCTATTCTCCCAGTTTCAGGGGTGCAGTCTTTTAGTCTTAAGTATAAATTATACCCATAAAACTGGATCTGTCATAGATAATAGCCAATTCTTTAAAAATAGCATTCTCTTTATCTTGCCAGACATAAACAAGGCCTTTCTTGTTATTGGAGATAGAACCTTGAAGAAAAACTACAAAGAAGTTCATAGTTTGAGGAATGGAGAAGAAAGATGGAAAGAATTTGGGATTTAAATGATAAAGGTGAACTTTGGAACTAATCAATGGGAAGCCTATTATTCATTTTCCTATTATTACATCTGAGCTGGGTTTGGATAGTAAAATTTGTATTAATTTATATCAATTTGAAGAAGACTATCATTAGGGACTGGAAACCAAGCAAAAGACTAAGTCTGTTATTTAAAATGAGGGTTTGAATTATAATGACACAATTATAACAATGAAGAAATTAAATGTGACGTGTTACAAAACGTCAAAATAATAGTAACTGATATTAATTTAACATTCATTTTGTGTCTTATTTTATTGGACAATTTTGATATTAAAATATATTACATTTCTCCCTAATTTTTGTTTTGTTTGTTTTCTAATAGATCATGATTCTTACAACACAGGTTATTTTTTGCATTTCTCCCAAAGTTAGAATATTTCACAAGAGTAAACAATATTTTAATATTGACTTCAGGGACCAATGACGCAGACAGAGTTAGGGATCCGGCAAGCTTTTCAGAGAAATGGCATTGCGTCTAATTCTAGTAAGGCTGTTAAAACATTCTGTTTTAACTTTTTTAATTTTGTGGTAATAAACAAGGAAGAAATGAAGAGAGAAATAAAGAAGGAAGGAAGGAAGGAAGACAAGTTTTTTCCCTGTGACATTGTTAATTCATAAAGAGAGAGGTAGAATAATAGGGAAAAAAAGGCTTTTAAAAAAATTTTTACAATGATCCCCTTCCTTTTCTTTAAACCTTAATTGTCTAGTTTTAAAATTAGACCTTTGATTCCTAAGTCAACTGGCAAATGTGTCAGAATTATATCTAGGTCACGACTCTCTGCTTTAAGACACCCGAATTCCATGTTGTTTCCAAGGCTCCTCTCTTACTTTGCCTTATGATTATTTTCACCACAGTCGGCTAGCTAATTTGCTTTCCCCTTAATGAAGATGGCATGTGTCCAGTGTTTAATTAAGACCTATCTCCTGTTAAGGAAGGGTTGAACTGGACACCTCTTGGCTGGATACTAACAGGGTTGAGAGTGTGTGAAGGTTTTGGCTCAGATCCAATCAGTACAGTTGTTCTTATAAGATCACTGCTTTGAAAACATTATTTTTCCCATGTCTAAACACCCTATTTTATCTTGCTTCCTCCCTCCCTCTCTCCCTTCCTTCCTTCCTTTCTTTTTTGTGGTACTGGGGATTAGACAATCCCAGTGCTCAGTCACTGAGTCATGCTCCTAATCCCTTTTATTTATTTATTTAGGTAGCTGGGATTGAACCCACTCAATGTTTAACTACTGAACCACATCCCAGATCTTTTTATTAGTTATTTTGAGACAGGATCTCTCCAAATTCCTTGGGGCCTCTCTAAATTGCTGAGGCTGTTCTTGAACTTGATCATTCTGCTTCAGCCTCCTGAGCCACTGGGATTACAGGCATTGCACCCACCTTAAATATCCCATTTTTCAGGTAATATTTTTGTGAGACTTTCTTTTATTGTCTTTTACAGCTAGATTCTTTCATTTGGGGGAAATTCTTAACATAGGCTGTGGCTGCTATTCACAGCTCTTCCCATTGTCTGATATCCTGAAGTCGATCACCAGAAACTATCCAACCTCAAGTGTCACAGTGAGAGTTGTATTTCACTGTTAGGAAGTTATAGTGAAGGTTCCAGACCAAAGCAACAACACACCAGTATATTTCATGGAATAGTTCAATTGAGAGAAAAGTGTTAAATTTATGTCCTTTTAGTGCATTTTTTTTTTCTGTTTTCTGTTGCAAATAAGACACAAACTTCACAATGGAATAAAAAAGCAACTCTTTTATTGAATGTATACTTCTTTTGAAAAAGAATAGTTAGCACTTCTTCCTACGTGTGAAAGGAAGTATTCTTTTTATAGATAGTATGTTTCTACTGACCATCTAGAATTAAAAATATGGTCAGTAGAAAAATACTAGACACTGGAACATTAAAAACAATGCACATAGGACTGGATTCTACAGTCCTGTAGTGGAGGTGTTTTAAAAAAAGAAAAAAAGAAAAAATTTTTTTTGGACTGGCACTTAAAGGGACTGAAATAAAGGCTTGGAATAGGTGTAATATTGTACAACTAATTTAAATGCAGACTTTTTCATTTGGGTAAATGAGTTTTACAATAGATATAATATCCTTATGGAATTATTTTGATTTACATTGATGCAAAAGTGATCACACAAACTCTTAACCCCAGGAAAGTAGAATTCTAAAATATAAGTGATTAAATTTTATATTTTGACTGTGCTAAGCTCAGGACTATGAGATGCCAAAGTGTCTGTGAGAGGAATCTCCTGACAGAGGAATTGCAATATGACACCAGCACCAAAACTCCTCATTTGGTCTATTCTCTCTTGGGCTATACTATTGAGGCTTGATTACCTCTGTCTCCTCTTCTGCCTTGGCTGCCCTACTTGGCACATCAATTGTCTTCAACTTTACAATCTTTCAATTTTCACTTTTGTTCCCAATGATTTGAATGAGTATCTAATTATATGGGTCCTGATGTTTCCAGGTCTTTAAATAGGGACTCAATACTCTTCCAGGTAGGGTCACCAGTAGCTGACATGGCTCTGTCTGTCACAGCCCAGTGTGTGTTGTGTTGAGGTGCACTGTTAAAAAATCATACAGAGATCTAGTATCATCAATAATAAACAGTGAACTCAGAAAGGACACAGAATTTCTTTTTATCAAGTGTTCTAAATGACAATAGAAATCTAAAGTTTCCATTGCTATATATCACTTAAACAAGTATCCTAACTTTGATCTCTTTTATAGTTGTCTATCTGTAAATGATTGGGTGTGCAGAAATGATAAAGAATATCTTTGTTGCCCTATTGGTTATGAGAAAGCCTAAGCCTGCAGGGGCGTGAGCAAGGCTGGCCTCACAGTCGTAAAAGCTGCAGTTATAGATGGTCCTGTATACAGAAGTTCCTGTGCTTGGTTTCATCCTCTGCTTTATCGTGAAATTCGTAACCATTTTTGAACAATTCCATTTTTCACTGGGCTCAACAAATTAAATAGCCAATCTGCTGTTGAAATTTGGCAAAAGCAGTAAGAAATCAGATCTTAGGTGATTTTGGATATTGATTAGGGCAGCTAGAATTCTCAGGATAAAGAAAAAGTTTCAATTCAAAATGCTTTTAAGAGCTCATTATGTGGCAGGTGCTATTCTGGATACTAGGAAGGGGAGTGGTCAACTAGACAGCTGTTCTTCTATTATGGAATTTAGGTCATAGAGGAAAAAATGATAATTTTTAAGAGGAAAAAAATGATAATTGTTTTTCTGAGAGTTATTTACATTTATATTTTTCTAAAGTCTTTCTCTGGCCCAGAACAAATTCTCTGCCACAGTGAATGATAGATGTGGCAAGTGGGGTGCATGACCAATGACAGTTAATATTTCTGTAAGCTAGAATGGTTCTATCTCAAGGAAGCACAACCAGAGAGGTGATGGGTTTTGTATTTGTATATAGATATATGACACCTTTGCAAATGTATTTGAGCATTTGAAGGTGATACATCCAAGATTATCAATTTTGTTGCCATTTGTCATTTTGAAAAGTATTATACTCATTGTGCAATGTATTCTGTATTTCAAATGTTACTTCTCTTAAGGGTACATATTTTTATTAACACAGATGCACTACGTATGCATGTGTGTTCATTTATGTTCAAGTCATGTTTTAGGTGCATGATGGAAGAATACAATTGGCATGTGCAACATTCTATTCATTATGCCTTCTAATTATCATAGCATCTTTACTATAATGAACTAAGAATCCTTGTGTTATACAATTTTATAGAACCAATAAGGCAAAGAAAGATATTTTTTAACATTCCTAAAAAGCATTGTTTATAGATAGTTAAGTGTAAAAGGGAGCCATTTAAAGTGTACTTATTAAAAAAATAATATGAAAATTTTGTGCATCTTCCAAGTTCACTGTTAATTATATTAACTAATTATAGATGAACTATAAATGGAATTTCACCCATTCTCACAATTTGTGAAAACAATATATTACCACTGTGGTTTTAGAGCTCATCATCTAGACCCAGAGAAGTGAACTAACTTTAATGAGTTGATGTAGTCAATAGGTCAGCTGCTTACTCTGTGCCTCTTCAAAAGAAGAAACTGCTTTATTTTCTTCATAAACTTAATTGTGTTTATACAGCCTTAGTACCCTTAATGTCTATAGAAAGAACTGAATTTAGTCAAAGTGTATATCGCCAATCAGTGGCTGAATTGTGTAGAGTTAAAAATCCATTTGTATTACCAGCAATGTCATGAAAGTAGTCATCTATAAATAGCAATGGTGCTCATCAGACACTGGCTTTTGACTGGATATTCTCTCATTGTCATTGTCTATTAGCCAGATGCAATCACCACTATGCATTACCACAGTTGTTTTCAGGGAGATTATATCCCTCATTTCTATAAT
The DNA here is from genome assembly GCF_045843805.1 of Urocitellus parryii. NCBI lineage: Eukaryota > Metazoa > Chordata > Mammalia > Rodentia > Sciuridae > Urocitellus > Urocitellus parryii. The sequence continues at coordinate 13,623,420 of NC_135540.1, read as the reverse complement.
CAATTTTCTATAATGCTCCTGGATCATATTCCATTTTTTTATTTTGCCTCATGTTAAAGCTAAAACACTCAACAATTTTTATTTTCAAGCCTCCAATTGTCTTTTACTTTTTGAGCATTTTTTAATAGGATTTGAAACAAAGCAAATTAATTTGCATTTTATTTTTATGGACAACTTGTGCTGCTTTTAGCCAAGTAGCTTCCAAGATATTCTCTTCCTACCATCTGTTCCAGTAACCAAGTGGGGAGTTTTTAAAGGCTAATGATGTACGTGCGTTAGTATCTCTTTAAGACAGTCTGTCACCTTGATGGGTACAGTGGTGCTGATAAATAGCTTATGAAATTTAATTTTAAAATCCAAGAATATTGCTGGCAAAATCTTCAAAAGGTGGAAGTAATGCTTTTGATTTGAATTGAATTGCACACATTATTGTTCTTTTAAAAAATTATTTCTTTCTTTCATTCCAGTTGTAGAATCTAGTAGATAAAACTGGGACTATTTTCTGTGTTAGGTAGTAGTATTAACACACCTGTAGCCATGAGTCCTTTTACAGTCTGAGTATAGCATAGATTACTTCCATTGCTGCCTTCCAATGTCTTCACAATCCAAACTAATATAATGTTGATTAATTAGTTGCCATTATGAATTGGGGCACTTTTGTTAAAAAACAGAAGCATCCAGTTAACTGAGATGTATTACAAATAAATCAAATTAATAAGATTTTAAACTCATACTACTAGTAATACCAATTTATACCGCTAGAGATGTGAAAGCTGAATAACACTTTTTTCTTTATTTTTATTGTCTAAAATATTAAGAATATTTTAGAAAAATGCTAAGAGAAGTGAAGAGAAAAAAATGATAAATTGTAATATATGTAAAATAATAGAAAATGCAATATCACTTACATGCATCACTCTTAGTTAAAAAATGAGTTAGGAGTGACTGTCCCAAGTGGTGCCCTCGTGGGAAACTGGCCTTTCCCATAGCTCTTCCTGGAGAAATAGGATTGCAGTTTTTCATCAAAACTCAGACAATTCAGAAAAATATTCAGAAAAATTGTATATTTTCTTTTCCTGAAACTATTTTATTATCTCCTAAATGTACATTAAATAATTCATCAGACTGCTTCAAAACAAAAAAGCAAAAAAAAAATTACAATAACAACAAAAGTAATAAAACTTCCAGGGTCAAAATATCTAGAACACAATTCTTGATTAGATAGCAGAACATTTCTTTGCAATCTTACACGGAGTCTCTTCTCAATGTAGGCTCTTTCTTGAAGGCAGAAGATAAAGGTGAATACAGCAGATATGTCTTCTCCCCTCCACACCATGCTTATACCCGACAGAGAAAATACATACTCCAGGCAGAAGGAAGAATATATTTAAAATTTAGATATGAGAAAAAATACAAGGGACACTGCTACATCGATGTTCACAGCAGCTCAATTCACGATAGCAAGACTGTGGAACCAGCCTAGATGCCCTTCAATAGATGAATGGATAAAAAAAAATGTGGCATTTATACACTATGGAGTATTACTCTGCATTAAAAAATGACGAAATCATAGAATTTGGAGGGAAATGGATGGCATTAGAGCAGATTATGCTAAGTGAAGCTAGTCAATCTTTAAAAAACAAATACCAAATGACTCCTTTGATATAAGGGGTGTAAACAAGGACAGGGTAGGGACGAAGAGCTTGAGAAGAATATTTACAGTAAACAGGGATGAGAGGTGGGAGGGAAAGGGAGTGAGAAGGGAAATTGCATGGAAATGGAAGGCGATCCTCAGGGTTATACAAAATGTCATATAAGAGGTAAGGAGGGGTAAGTCAAGAGAATACAAATGGAAGACATGATTTACAGTAGAAGGGGTAGAGAGAGAAAAGGGGAGGGGAGGGGAGGGGAGGGGAGGGGAGGGGGGATAGTAGACAATAGGACAGACAGCAGAATACATCAGACACTAGAAAGGCAATATGTCAATCAATGGAAGGGTAACTGATGTGATACAGCAATTTGTATACGGGGTAAAAGCGGGAGTTCATAATCCACTTGAATCAAACCGTGTAATATGATGTATTAAGAACTATGTAATGTTATGAACGACCAATAAAAAAAAAATACATAGTATTATAAAAACACTGAAATTAAATCAGTGATAAGTACTAGGTTATAGAAGGGAAAGATACTTGTTTAAAAACCACTTTGAAGAAGGAAGCGGGATCTAAGCCATGGTGGCCCCTGTAAGCCAACTTTAGGAGAGAGGCTGTCCTTAATGGATGTGAAAGCCATTGAGCAGTGGCAGAGCCCTCTTCAGACACATCTCCAATGATGGACAACTGGACAGATGTCAACACCATTCACTCTTCTAGGGGTCACTGAAAAAGAGGTACATTTGTGAAACAAGGACTTGAGATGATCAAGTGTCACATGTGTTCAGATATTGACGCATCCAGGAAATACTCATGGGTACATATCTAAAAGACAGTTGAACACATATCTTTAACACATGGTTTGAGATGCCGTTTTGAGTTTTTGTGAAAAGAAAAGAAGAATTAAATGATAAGAAGGAGTAAGGGAGGAAAAGAAAGGAATGTTGCTGAAAAGGTGCTTGTATCAAAAGAAAAAAATACCTTCAGTGAATTTAGAGTAAAGCAACTAAGTTATTTTCAATACTCCAATTTCTTGGTAATTAGAGAAGCAGAAAACCTATTGGCAATCACTCAAGGAGGAAAAGATGACAATGAGTTTGTTTATTTCAAGAAATTTAGCTTTGTTTGGATAAGAGAAAGAGCCACCTGCAATGTCGAGGTTGAATTCATAGAAAAATCCTTTAACACAAGATGGGACTGGTCTAGGAGAAGGTGAACTTGTTTATCTTTCCCTTGCTCCTCTTTTTTCGTAAGGAGAATGATCTTGAGAAAACTTGGAAAAACTGTGCAAATTTAGGGCATGTATGTGTCAGAAAAAAAGGTGACCCTTTTTGTGGTCTTAGTTTTGTGTGGAAAAAATAAGAAACCTGCATCTTATGCAAAAGATTATCTGAAGAAATTCCACATAGATTCCTAACTTCAGTAGCTTTAGGGAGAAAGGTGTAGAAAGGTGTATGTTTATACTTTATAAAGTATATGTATACTTTATATTGTTGATTTAAGGACAATCTAACCCATCACAACTTCTGGTCTCTGACTTTCAGAATACCCTTCACATATTATTTATATTGGCCCTGATCTCTTCATCTCTGCTTGGATAGTTTAGGAACATTGTTCTGATAAGTCAATCCTTGCCAGTTCAGCTCTGTCTCTCTAGAAGATAAAATCTGTTTTATCCCAGACCTGGCTTTCCTTTTTCTGCCAAGATTGAGGGTAGAAAGAGAGAAATTGGAAGAAGATTGGGGAAGGGATGCCCCATTGTTCCTCCAAGTTAGAATTTGATATTTTTAAGTCTCATGACTTAAAAAAAAAAGTTAAAAGAACTTAGATAAGAAAATATAAAAACTTTTAAGTTTCAAGCATTTTAACATGAAGAGTAAATATCTTTTAAAAAGATCAGAAAGTTTCTCATTTTATTCTCTTGTTGTTGGGTTTCTAATTTATTTAAAGAGGAAGTCTTGGCGTAAATAGTCAAATACATGTAATCAATTTGGTTCAAAGCATCAAAACTTTTATAAGGACACCTAAAAGCTTTAGTCTGTAACCTATTAAAAAATGCTTTGGAAATATAAATTGAAAATGACAACACAGAGCAGTGCTGTGGGTACGATTCTTTTTAAAAAATTGTAAAGCTATGCAAGACCATAAGAAATTGAAGAACTTCATGAAAGATGTTAAAAGTGTTGCTAAGGAATGGAACTTTGAGTGAGTCGATATTCTGACAGGGAATGAGGAACTGCTTATCATTATTAAAAGGCAGAGAGTAAATATTGTGGGCTTGGCTGGCCATAAGTCTGTTGGAACCACTCCATTCCACTATGGTAGACTGAAAGCAGACATAGGAAAGAAAATGGGAGGAGATCTGTCCTGATAAAGCTGTATCTGTTAAACAGGCTGAAGGGCAGATTTGACTCACCTGCCATGGACTGTGACTCCTGTGCCAGATGTCGAAAAAAATATGAATGCTGAGTATTCTGCATGGATAAAAGGCACACAGAGCGACATTTTTCACTGGTATATGTCAGCATCACATTTCTGTCCTGAGAACTCTCACTTCGGTAACCAATGTGAGATAAGTGACACACAGAACTTAACATTCTTGTTTATTTCCACTCAGGCCAATTTTTGTCCTTTTCTCAGATATTTTTTTTGCTTTATGTAAGAATCAGGGTTTCCATTTTATTAGAAGCATACCAAACAACTGAGGGTTCTGTCTTGATAGCCAGCTCTTAGAATTCTTGGTAGTCAGTTACTCAAGGAAAATGATGAAGCGCTCACTGTGAACTAATCAACATAATAGTATGGATGACTTACAGAAAGTAAGAAAGAATCCTCATTCTCAAATGCTCACAGCTAAATTGCTCTTAAATGAAGTGAGAAGAATTCAAGTGATGTACAGGATGTTACAGAAATTCTGAGGAAAATATTCACTCAAACTACCAAGGAATTTGTACAATATTAATTTTCAGATAACTTTGTCTTTCAGATAATTGTTCATAAAGGACAATGTCTTAATTGTCATAATAAAATGATCCAAGGATGCAGTGTGCTAATGATTTTATGATATTTTCTTTAATTTCTCTACTTTGGTCATACTATCTCAAAGTTCAATATTTTCCTCATTAAAATTTTCAAGGACCATGGAAAAAATATACAGTCCAAAAATTCCACATCTGAACTGAATTCTTAGAGTAGGAGGAGCTCACTACTTGTGAATACCAGTGTATTCAGGCTTTAGATTAATGGAAATGATACTGGTGTTTTATTTTGTGAATCATCTCGTGACCCTCTTGTGCACAGGGCTGTATATCCCACCATTTCATTTCTTTCCAGATTGGAGAATACTGGTTTTTTCCTGCTATGGTGAAAAGGGTAAGCCCAACATTCAGGTTGCCTGAGATACAGCTCCTAGTACTTTGGCATTTCAGTCTGCAACACAGGAATCTTCTGGAGGCTCTAATTCTGATATTTATCACTTCCCATGCCCAAAGCTACTGAACTACTGAAAAATGGAACCATTTCCAACTCCCAAGTATCCACCTAGAAGTGTTTGGCAGTTTTTCCTTTTAATCCTCCATGTTATAATTTGGATCATAAATGTCCCCCCAAATCTATATGCTGCACACTTGGTTGCCAATCTGTGGCACTGCTGGGAGGCGGGGCCTCATGAAAGGAGGGTAGGTCATTGGAGGCATGCCTTTGAAATGGGACACTGGGATCTCAGCCCCTTTCTCTCTCTTTTCTTCCTGACTGCCAACAAGGGAGCAGTCTTCTCTGTCAGGAGGTCACTGCCATAGCCCAAGGCAAAGGGCTAAGGGATCATGTACTGAAACCTCTGAAACTGTGAGCCTAAATAAACCTTTCCTCCTTTTCAGTTGATTTTCTCAGGTATTTTGCCATAGCAATGAAAAGCTGATTAACTCATTCCATAAAATAAATGCTTTGATGACATTTCCCAGAGTTATTATTCTTAGTGAGCACATCTATTGTTTTCTCAAGGTGTCCTATTTTATTTCTCCTCTTAAAAAGAAATGTTACTCTCAGGGATAAAAAAAAAAAAAAACAAACTGACACTTCCTTTGATGAAGACAAAACACAATAAATAACAGCAAATATAAATAAACTCTCACATGCAAAAGTCATTTATGGTATGACATATAGCTATGTCACTTGACATAGCATTCATTTGACATGAAATGCTCTAAATGGGTAAGCATTGCTTTGTCTTCATCATGAGACTCTAATACTGCAAAAACCACTTCTCCCACATCAGAGAGTCTAGCCACTTTTGACTGTAGCAACACCAATACTTGTCCCTGAGAAAGAAGTGATTTGTTGACTTCCTGCTGTATTACACTGAAATAATTAATTTGTAAATACACTGTAGTAGATGTTAGCTACTGAGTCATGTTATCATTGCTAAAATACTAAAGTCAAAGTCCAATACTTAAGTTTATAGTAGAAACATCTTCTTGTGCAGAAAGGGGCCTTCAGGTATCTTTCAAAGGAGGTTAAGGGATAAGGATCAGGGTTTTGCACTTAATACTACCTCCTTCAGAGAATGGAATGACCCATAGTAAGCTAAAGCTGAAGAAAGCAGAATAAGAATGCTAAAAACAGCACAGAAATATAGCTTGAATTCTTTTGGGCATAGCTAAAGCATGTTGTGTTTTTTCTTAATAGCACTTCAGTTCAAGGTATTTACCAACCACTTATTAAATATACATGGCGAATTTGGCACTGTTCAACAGATTATGGCATTATAATTATTTTACCCTAGCCTTAGAGAAGCTTAAAGAAAAAAAAAAAAACAGGGGGATGGGGGTGGAGGGGGGAAGAAATTCCAGCATAGAATATGGAATTTTTAGGGATTGAGTAAGCACAGGAACTAATGGAGTTCAGAAAACAAAAAATTGATCTTTTATTTAGATAGGATGCTCCTTCTCCTTTGGAATGAGAAGGAAAGATATTTAAATAATGACCTGGAATTCTGTTCTTGCAAATGTCTCATGAAAGATATGATAAACCAAGAAAATAGTTCAGTTTAACACATGTGACCTGAAATGATCAAATTACAGTGAAACCTGGTCTCCTGTCTTCTAAAGGCAAAGAAGGACACTTTCTCTTATCTTTAATGTGAAAAAGAAAAAAAAAAAGTCTGTTTCTCAGAGTTTCACATTTCTGAACCAAGAGAATAAGAGTGGGAGATGAAGAAAATGAACCGGGTTGGGGTGGCAGAGGGGACTTTTGAGGCCTGAGAGCCAAATAATGTCCCAGCTCAAAGGCAGGAAACATATCCAACCTTCCATTTTTTTTTTTTTTTCTATTCAGGTTCTCAGTAGATTGGGTGCTGCCCCCTCACATTGGAAAGAGCATCTGCTTTATTCAGCCCACAAACTTGAATGTTAATCTCTTCCAGAAATGCTCTCACAAATGCCCTCAAAATAATGTTTATCATGGGGCGCCTGTAATATCAGAGGTGCAAGAGGCTGAGGCAGGAGGCTCACGAGTTCAAAGCCAGCCTCAGCAATTTGGTGAGACAACTAAGCAACTCAGTAAGACCCTGTCTCTAAATAAAATACAAAATAGAGCTGGGGATGTGGCTCAGTGGTTAAGTGCCCCTGAATTCAATTACTGGTACCTCCCCCCCCCCCCCGAAAAAAAAAGAAATGATATTTATTCAAATATCTGGGCATCCAAGTCCAGCCCAAACTCAAAACTAGGCATCACAATGTGCCCAAGGAAGTATGGGGAGTCTTACCACATCATGAAGACAGGACCTTGAAGTCAAAGCTGGCATGAAGTGGTCACAGTGAGCAGAGCTGGAGTCCCAGCCCAGGGCACTGTCTTCCTGTCACCTTAGCTCTGAATGTTTCATTCCCGTGAACCCAGGTATTCACTTCATCATTATTTATTTATTTAGTACTGGGGATTGAACCCAGGAGTGCATTATCCTTGAGCTACATTCCCAACCGCTTTTTGTTTTATTTTATTTTTTTGCTTTGACACAGGAACTCACTAAGTTGATAAAGGTCTCACCAAATTGGCTGAACTTGCCATTCTCCTGCCTCAAACTTGTTATCCTCCTGCCTTAGCCTCCTGAGCCACTGGGATTACAGGTATGCATCACCGTGGTCAGCTGAATTTTTTTTTTTAAACTAGAAGGAAGACAATGCATTTAAACTGATATTCAGAATGATAGGGAAAAAATGTCCTTAAAGATATTCTGAAATTATTGATGTCAAAATGTGTTCATTTTTTTCCAGTCATAATTTTTATCAGACCACATATGTGTATTCCATACGTAAATAAGCCCTGGCTATCTGATTGCAGGCTAGTATTCTCACAGAGTATGCACAGTGGGACCCCCTACTTTATTTCAGTTTTATGTCATTGTGCTCTCTTTACCCCATTTTGAAGTGTTACTTCTGTTGGTCACTGGCAGAGGCAATCTGCCTAACTAGATGGACTAGAAATCTAATCTGGTGTGACAAATGAAAGAGGCACATAATTGGCTATGTAATTCCAAGGTAGAACTGTTATCAATTGTAAGCAACTGATGTTCTCAGAACAGCATAATACAGAGCACAAGTGATTAAAATTACTGTGGGGGACCACTAATGTTTCTGAAATCTTCTATTGAGTTATAAAAATTAGCAGAAACTTTGGGTAACTGGTATTTTATTAGCCTATGATAATAATATGAATTTAGCTTCATTGATGGAAAATTATCCTCCCCATTAAATTATCATTTTGTGGAAATAATTTATCCTTAAATATAACTTGACTCTTTATTTTCTTTTATGCACAAAAGCCTTTGACTTTAGAGTCTGTCAGAGTCCCTTGCTGAGTGACCTGTTAGGTGGGAATGAATTTTTTTTTGTTTTTTAATCTCAGCTTCTGCTGTCTCTACTTTTCTCATGGCACAGCGAAACTTTGAAAAACTGCCAATGTTGTCCTTGAGATTGTCTGTTGTTCACAGACTTCTGTACTCACCCTAATGGACCTTCTGAATTTTGGAAGAAACTGCAATTGCATCGCTAAAAGCTGAGAAAACTCTAGGACACATACAGAGTTATGTCCCAATGGCTTTCTGGCCTGCGTCTTAGAGGACTGATGAAATTTGGCCCAAACTTGGAAATGTCCCTTTTAGCTAAAGATCGTGCTACTACTGTTTATTTCTAGGCTTGTATTCCTCCAGTATATTACACATATTTCTCGTACTTCTCAGAAAATTGGCACATTCTCCACTTTACTTATTTTAGTAGGTTTTGTACGATTTGGCAGACAGTGAGGCAATGAGAAGGCTCCCAATGTGCCCACGTACTCCATGTGCTTACAATTAACCTACACTCTGCAGCATGGGCAGATTTGCAGAAAACCACCACTTTCAACATGGTTTTCTGGGTAACTCTGCAGAGGTAACACCTAGAATATAAAGGAGAAATTAACTCTTCATTATGTCTTCAAATATGAAATGTTACAGCAGTATATAATAAATTTCCATAACTGGGTAGGATTCTTAATGTGGTAGTGATCAGATAATTTGAAACACATTAAGGGAATGTGAGTTCCAATAATACTAACAATAACAAGGTATATTGACACACATCCAGGTTTTGCCAGGGAGGGGGCTAATCTCAGTGCATACTTTTCACTCTAACAAACCCTGAGCACTTGGAGTCATCATTTGCTTTTTAAGGTTGAGGAGTTTAAGGTTGAGGAGACTCAAGCAAATCATGGCTCAGGGCCACACACCTGGTAAGACAGAGGGCCTGGACTCAAATCTAGTATTATGTGTCTTTAAAACTTGGACCTGACAAGTTCAATGCCAATCTCAGTATCAGTCTATTGAATATTTTCTGTCCCACAATACATAATAGGCAAGAAATAGATGCATTGTGGAAAACACCTTGTAATATGTTAGAAAGGATTGGTGGGAATATTGGACCCAAAAGAAGGTAATGTAGATTTTCTAAATATATACGGTAAAAACTAGGAATCTTAATTCAAGGCTGGGAAAGCTACCACCAATGACAAACTTTCCTATAAACAAAATACTAGAGCCATAGAATTTGTCATGCATGAGATAGTTTTTTTCCTGATTATTATTATTTTTTTACCAAAAAAGCTATAAAAAGTATTTCCTAGCCCATGGCCTAATGATGATAAAGATTTTAATGTCATTTTATTCATAATAAAAGAATTCCAGTGGATCAAAATTATCTCTGGGGTTTTATTTGAAAATATTTAACTGGTAGATATATTGTATTCTGAGCATGAATTTGGTTGGTGCACATATCAAAGGATTTCAAAATAAAATTAGTTCCCATTCTTCTATAGCAGAGCTTAATCAGCCTGACAAGTTAAGGAAGACTTTCCTCCCAGACAAAGGTTATTTTGATAAAGCCAAATTAAGGTTCAAGTAGGTCTTGGTACACAGTAAGAAAGCTCAGTCCCCAGTGAGTCTGGTGATAATTAACATCTGACTTAAGAAACCATTGGGAATGACTTGGAATGCTTTAATTGGTCCACCTAACTTGCCTGCAGGCTTTTTTGTTGTGGGAATGATTTAAGTCTCTTCTTGCTTTCAGCTAAATCTCAGCATGTCTCACATTTCTGAAGCCACCTTTATCATTCAAGGCCCTAAGGGAAAAAAAATGAATTGTAATTCAGCTTTCATCTTACTTCATGGACAACCATAAGTGTTTCTATAGCATTAAAGACAGAGCTGATTAAGAAGGCAGGAATCCATCAAGAGGCAAAGGAAAATAAGTACAAATGCATCTTTAGGGGTCCATTAATACACATGACCTACTTCTTTCATGGAAAATGTATCAGATGAATGTGTTTTTTAATATAAAAGAGTGATCACAAAATCACTGGGGAGGCAAACTGAGACATATCGAATCAGTAGAAAACCATACATTTGCTTTCACATATCAATATTTATCACCCTCCTAAGAAAATGGGACAGAAAATTACTGAATGCTAACTGTAGCACTTATATATGTATATTATTGCCTACTTTGAATAAAGCCCATAGGAGGGTGGTTATGAGAAATAATGATATCCATTAAGAGTGCAGACCTAATTGGAGGCATTATCAAACATGGTCATACTTGCAACGCTTGCAGCTGGACCACCATGAAATAGAAATAAATATGCAGATGGTCCGAACCAGTCTGCCAGTCAATGATCTATTAAGGCACATTTCCCCAGCTGTCAAAATTTTTTCTATTTATTTTGAGTAATCATCTTTGCTACATAGCAGACAGGAAAATTAATCTGTTTATTTTTAAAACTTTATTTTTATAAATTGGGAAAGTCAATCTATGCAATAGTTTTTGATGAAATATCATTCTTTAAGAAGTTTTTGTAATGACTTGTTTGGTCTTTCACCTATTTTATTATCAACCCTACTAATTTCAGAGAATTTGTGTGTAAGTATTTTTCTTAAGAATATATTTTATTTTCTTATACGTGTATATGCTTATTTTTCATGCAAAGTCCTTTCACATAAACACTAAGTTCTTAATTTGGTTTTGAACTAAGTTATAGATAACATATGTACAAAGAAACTTTAAAAAACTTAGAAGTACAGAAAAATGAAGAGCAACATATTTTTGGTTTTCATATTTTACACACATACACACTTTAAAAGGAATCTCAGTATTTCTGTATGCAGAGACAGAAGTGACAGAATGAGTAGAAAGTGGAGTCCTGCTGTCATTAAGACCACTTGAGTCTCTAATTCTGAACGAATTATCTGAGGGTTGCCACTGAGCGTAAAGAAGAAATTCTTGTCAGTCTGGTACTTAATTGGAAGCACTTCACTCTATTTGTAATCTCTAGAGAAAAGGCCTCTCAAACAGTAGGCCTATAACATTTATAATTAAGATACTGTACTTCAAGCCTTGATTTCATTTATACTGGGCAGAACTCTTTTTTTTCGGGGGGGGGGCAGGTGGTTCTGAGTATCAAACCCGGGGCCTCATGTAAGTTATGCCATTGCTCTACCACTGAGGTACACCTCTAACCTAATTCTGCTAATTTTCATTTAAGCACAGGGCACTAACATGAAATACATGCAACAAAATTTATGAGATTTATTTGTGTTTATATTATAGGAAAACTTTTGTCTTAAACTTCTATCATTCCTTGGCAGTTTGTTTTATTTTTATGTAGAGAAGAATAATTATTTGCTGTGTGTACAGTGCATATGTATGAGTATGCTGAATAGTAGTGACAGACCATCAAAAAATTATTTGGATACTAGTGTAAATTGAACTGGTGACTTGAGTTGTGGTGATACATTCTTAAACTACCCATGAACTAGTTTTAGCTTTGAAATAATCAAATAGCATGATGCAGGTTAAAGAAACAAAACAAAACCACAAAGCACTGAAAACCAGAAAAGAGGGTTGTATATAAATGCATAAAGACATTTCTGTGAGAAAAGTATAGTAGCATCAGACAGCTGAAAGAATCAGCCTGGCACATGACCTGTCACAGTCTCCTGTAAGTTGGTAATAGAATTCTCACCATTTAAAAAGTAGAACTGGATTTGTCAGGGGCCACAAGGGACTTTCCAGGAAGGTGTCTGTGAAGCCCAAGAGATGCTGGAGGCCATGCTGAGTCGAGATCCTGATGTGGTGATTACACTGGGCTGCAGCTTGAAGATGCTCTCTGGACCAGAGAGAGGGCTGGTGAAATGACACTGTTGATTGTCAACCAGTGCATTCATGGCAGCCAGTGAACGGCTTGCTGGCTCCTGTAGCACCCCACTGCTTCCACAACAACAAAAACACCTGTGTTAGTTGGGGTTCTCCAGAGGAACAGAATCAATCAACAGGATATATATATTCCCTTTTTATGATCACAAATATATATATATGCATAATCCCTTTTTACATAGTCATATACATGTTATATATGTATAATCCCTTTTTATAATCAGATAAAAGGGGATTATTAACTTGGTTTATACAACCAGAAGCTGGATAGTCCACAATGGCTGTCTGTAGGCTGGAGAGCTGGGGGAACCAGTGGCTGCTCAGTCCAACAGGCTGATGCTCAGAACAAGAGGGAATAAGAGTGCTACTCCAGTCCAGAAAGGAAAGCTTCTGGAAACTCCCTGGAGAATCCCTGGCAGAATCCACATTGGAAGAGTGCAGGAGCTGGACTTTGATGTCCTCAGGTGATGGATCTCAGCAGCAGTCAAGACACCAGCTTAAGATGAATCAAGCCTGCATTTGCTGCTGCTTCCTTGTTCTTCCAACTTTGATTCCATCCAAGCCTCCAACCTACTGGATGTTGCTTACTGCCCCTGAGGTGGGTCTCTGCTTCAATCTCCTATTCCACATCCAGTGGTTCCTAGAAACCCTCTCACTGACTCACCCATTGGCCCTTTAATCTTAGGCATTTCTTAATCTAATCTAGTTGACAATCAGGATTAATCCTTACAACACCCAATCTTTCTTCCTGTGGTCTTTCAACCTCTTGTCTTTTGACATGTATCTGTAATGACCAAATAGGCTGCCAGAAAGCTCAATGTTCTCCTACACAGGGACTTTAAAGGAGAGAAGAAAGCTTCCCGCAGTGCAGTACAATCTACCTCAATCCTCAATACTAAAACTGGTCTCTATTCCTGTGAAGAATAAAATAAAAATGACACAAGGGAAAAAATGACATATTTCAAAGGAAACAACACAATATAAAGAAACACATCATGTTTCCCAATCACAAGGAATTTTAATAAGACTCAAGGAAATATATGGAGATGAATAATTTTATTTATCTATGCCTTTTTATTAAAATCAATAATACTTCCCAAGCACCCATTATTTTCTCCATGCTCTTTCAAGAATTTTGTAAATACTAACATATATAAACAATAAAATTACTTCTGTAGTAATCCAGTTTTCACAGATTTTATTCTTAAGTAAAATCAAGAGCATATTTCAAATGGGAGAATAGGATTAACATGCACATGGAGAGAAGAATTTCAGATTACAAAAATGATCATGGCCTGTTCACTGATTTGTAACACATAGTGGTAGCTCAAGACTTAATTATGTTGAATGTGAAAGAGGATTTCTGATTTAAAAAATAATACATCATATTATTGGTTGGATTATTCAAACATTCATGTCAAAAATACAGCATCAAATTAAAGAAAATTTCTGCATAAATCAAAAGTAATAATAAAAATTAAAATAATAAGGAAAAAATAAGTGGTGAGAATTTAATTTTTTTTTAATGTTGCAAAACACATCCTGGCTGGGACATGGAAGTAAGCAATACTGAAGAAATAAGGGAAAGAAGTTGAAGAAAAAAGTTTTAATGAAACATTCACCATACACTTGTTTAAACTGATGTTGATGACGATAATGAATGACATTAAACTAATAATAATTATTAACATCCATAGGGCTTTCTATCTATAAACTCATTTAATGTTCACAACTTATTAACCCTGTTGAACTCTATTAAAGGAATACGGTTATCAGCATTTAGCAGAGGAAGAAACTGAAGTATAGGAGGACATTGGAACCTAGATTCAAATAGTCAGACACAGCCAGCCATTCCCTGCATCCTTCACCCTGACCACCTCTGCACCACGTCCTGCTGATGAAAGACACCCACATCTTAGTACAGTGAGGGCAACTGGAAAGTAGTAAAATCAAGACCTCTAGAGCATGCACGCAGGATGTGAAAACAGACAAAACACTACAAAATAACAACATGGTACCTAGTAAGAAAAAACACTCAAGGTGCTGATGACAAAAACGAGTGCCTAAAATCATGGGTCCATTTCCATAGAATTTTGAGTAAAACAGATTGTGATTAATAATTTTTATGTCTAGCCATGGAAATTTTCATGAATTTACTTCTTAGGAAAAAGAAGTAATTAAAAGACATATTTGGAACCAATAGTGAAATATGTACTTCATGTTTTTATGTATCAGTTTAAACATACACATAAGTAAATAAGTTACTCAGTAATATAGAGGCATTGGTAAAAGAGCTGATGGTTTACCAAAAGCAAACAAAACAAAACAAACAGTTAAAACCAGTCAAAAATTTCTAATTTGCAATGTTTTATAGTAATATTATGAAGAGATATTATGTTATTAATTCAATCATTGATTCAATTGTATATTCTAGAAGAGAACTGGATGTTGGGTCCTACAGATTCAACACTGAACAAAATATGTGCATGGCAGTTCTCATGTGACTTGCTTTTTATTGAGAACGTATATTATATATATATTATATATATTATATATATTATATATATATTATATATATATTATATATATTATATATATATTATATATATATTATATATATATTATATATATATTATATATATATTATATATTATATATATATTATATATATATATATATTATATTATATATATATATATATGTATTTCTGATGAATACAGAAGAATAATAGGCAGATAAGGGAATAGAGGGCAAGGGCAGGAGGAAAGGTGTTGGTGACTAAGGCAGATCCTTGAGGGATAAAGATACAGAGTGAGACTTACAGGAGGAAGATCATCCCAGGGGAGTGACAAAAGACCCAAGGTTGGAAAGTACGTGGCTCTTGTATTTTATTTATTTATTTGTTACCGGGGCACTTAACCAGTGAACCACATCCCCTGCCCTTTTCATTTTTTATTTTGAGACAGGGTTTTTATGAGTTTCTTAAGGCTTTGCTAAATTGCCAAGGTTGGCTTTGAATTTGCAATCCCCTGCCTCAGCCTCCTGAGATGCTGGGGTTACAGGTGTGCACCACTGCACCTGGCTTGCCTGGGTCCTTTCCAAGAAGTGAGTTCAACCAGTGAAGGAGGTGAACTAGGAGATGAGATCAGAGAAAGCATCAGATTATTTAGACCTAGAATTGGTCAACTACACCTTTGGGTCAAGTTATGCACAACACATTTTTTGTAACAAAAGTTTTATGGGCACACAGACATGCCTGTTCATTTACTCACATTACCCATGGCTGCATGCACATTGCAACAGCAGAGAGAGGTAGTGCCATAGTGCTTATTGCCCACAGAGCTGGTGCTATTTGCTTTCTGGCCTTTTACAGAGTAAGGTTGATAGGGTCTGGTTGATACCACTGTTAGGTTTTGTATTATCATATCATTGAGAAGAGAAGTCACCGGAAGTTTCTGAGTTAAGAAGTGATCTTACATGACTTTAAAGTAGAGAATTATTGTTATTGGCATTTAGCAAACGAATTTTATTGAGGCAAGGGTAGAAGGAAGGGAATACTTTGTGAGTTGTTTTTATAATCCAAATAAAAGTTACTGTGGTTTATACCTGGAAGGTTAACTTGACATATCTGAGAGGTGGTTGGAGTTTGCATACACTTGAGAGAAAGTGTTGAAAGAATTTGAAGATGGATTAACTGTGTTGATTAAAAGATAGAAATCAAAAATAACTCCAAAGATTTTCCTTTGAGTCACTGGTAGAATGAAGATTCCATTTACTGAGGTAAAGAAGAAATGGGGAAAAAGTAGATTTTATAATAGAAGTTTCAAAGTAATGGACATCTGAGACTGAAAATTAGTAAGAGTAGAAGTAACTATTGTTTCCATTATTGACATTGACTAGTAGATTATATTTTTTACACATTAAAATCACTAGAGTAACCAAAGTAAAAAATAAACATTTATTCCATAGTGATAAAAATAAATGAATTAACTAAATAAATAGTAAAAGATAAACACTTTCTGAAGAATTAGAAATAATTTATGTTGATAAATTCGTGTCTGAGAGATACATATTAATTCCCATCCATGCCTCCTTGAGAGTAGACATACTTCAACTTGATTTCAAAGAATATACTATAGAGAGGGGTAAAAAATAGGTAACCTTATTAGATTCCTATGGCAAACACTACTTTAACAAAACTATCTGGGTTAATGCGTTCATGGTTGGTACTAATAATGTGAAGTGAAAACAAGGATACTTCCTCTCTATGTTATTCATCTAAAACATCGTAATTCTGGTCCACCAATAAGAAAGAAAATATCAGATAAAACCAAATTGAGATATACTTTACAAAATTCCTCAAAAGGGTCAAGGTCACAATTAACCAGAAACTGATATACCAGGTGCAACGAAGGGGACATGATAATTAAAGCAACATGAAATCCTGAATGGAATTCCGAAACAGAAGGACCTTAGTGACAAAACTAACAAGAATCAAGTGAAAAATGGAGCTAATACTAAGGTACCAATTTGGTTTCTTAATTGTGGAAATCATAGCTTGGTAAAATCAGATGCTAACAATAGGGAAAGCTGGAGAGGAGTTGATGGGAATACTTTGTACTATCTTTCATTTTAAAATTATTCCTGATTGAAAAGTTTATTTTAAAAATAAAAAAATCACTACTAGTAAAAATGTTATATTTTTCCTAACAACTAGCCAAAAAAATAAATTTAAAAAATGACTAATCACATTGAAGAAGAAAAATAATAAAAAACTAAATAACAAATAAAATTAAAAAAAAAAACTTCAAGCCAGGTGAGATGGCACATTCCTGTAATCCCAGTGGCTCAGTAGTTGAGGCAGAAGGTTGAGACAGCAATTTAGTGAAGCTAAAAGCAACCTAGTAAAATCCAGTTTCAAATGATGATGATGATGATGATAATAATAATAATAATAATAATACATTTTATAAAAAGGGCTGAGGATATGGCTCAGTGGTTAAGCGCCCATGGGTTCCATTCCTAATACCAAATAAATAAATAAATAAAACCAAATTATTTAATACATTACCTAAATAGGATTAGAATTAATATGTTCATTCCTCTTCTACAAAGTAGAACTTGCAAAGATGATAATTTTTAATGGGAATACATGTTGCAATTTTAAAATATAAAAATGGAACACAATTAGAAAGGAAGGCACTACTTTAAACATGACTTTCTTATGTTAAAAGCAAAACTGAGACCAGTTAGAATTTCTTGTTACTCAAACAAGAAAAAGTTTCCAGTACCAGGCACCAATCCAGACTGAAGCTGGTTCAGAGCGCCCTCATATATGATGATGGCAAGCTGCTTTTATAACCAGAGAAGCCAGCAGATAGGGAACAGAGATGATCTGATTGCCAGTTTGCTATTTGCTTATTTGGGCATAAAGTTTTATTTTTAAGCCTGGGATTGACTGAGAGTTAGCTGCTGTGATAAGATGGGGCTATTTACCTACAAGGGTTTAAACACTTAGGTTACAACCTGCTTGCACCTCAAGCCAGATTCAACTTCTCTATACACAGAGATCATTTGGGGCAAAATTTGTTTGTTCAAGTGCAAAGGCTAAATTGGGTAGAATTTATTTCAGCGCAACCAATTCCCCTTTTAGTCATCCTCTTACCTTCCTTCTGCAACCATCCCAGTCAATGTGCCTTGTCCTGATGTACAATTTAGAGTCCTATGATGTCCAGTTAGATAGATGATTCCTGTGCTTGATGATTTTGTTATTCCAATTACAAGCAGATCACTTAATGTGCAACAATTGCTATGTATGGGTATTTAAAATTTGAAGACCACACAATACAGTGCCAAGAGAAGAGGAAAAAAGACTGAAACACATTATTTAACAGAAGGCTGTACCAACCAAATCAACCACCATCAAATACTTCACGATTCAGGCAGTAGAGGCCCAACAAGAACATCTGAATTGCGTTGGCCATAGTCTATTTGGAATATAATTATGATTGAGGGACTGTGGCATACTTCAAAGTGAGGGGACCAGGAGAGATACTCAACTTCTCAGTTAGTTTGGAAACACAAGTCTTAGTGATTCGATGACCCATTAAAAGATACATAAGAATTGGGAAATCTTGGAACACAGGCTTGCTATCGGCCGTCAAGGATGCCTACAAATGAATTCTAAGTGTCCCAGTGAACATGTTGGTATCCCTTTCCCTTGAGAAATGTGCATAATGGGTTTGGTGGCAAGTATCTAGAGGAAAAAAAAAAAAAACAGCACCACCCACCTTTTAAATTAATCTCCCACTAGTAAAGTCAGATGAAAGTTAAGTACAGCACTTAATTTCACTTAGCATTACGCACGAACCTCCAACTTGAGTGAAGAACGAGATCAAGAGCAGCATAAAGTTCCATTAAGTGCTTTTGCTGAGTACAAATGTTCCCATTTGAACCCAGGAAAGGTCTGATTAGCTACAAAATCCAGAATCTTTTCTATTTTCAGATTCACTTTAATTCCATGCAAACAGCCCTTCAATAGTTCCAAGGATGACTCACCAAGAGCCCAACTGGAACCTTTCCTCAGTAGAAATTAATTCATCCTCGTTTTCTTCAAAATGGGCACTAATTTTGGTAATTGAGCTCTTTGACCTCTGAAAGTTTTCTGGGGGAATTTCAGGGAAAGCTGCTCAGAAAACCGGAGTGAGCCAAACCAAATAGCAAGGCCTAAAACAGTGAAAAGGCAGAACACAGCGAGCCCATCTCCACACACCAACTCAGGCCAGTGAAAGCCAGAGAGAAAGACTCCTAGGAGCATTGAGCAGGAGTGAGTTTCTTCAGCTCACTGATAAATCTGTGCCACTCCTGAACAAGGCCCCCAGAGAAATGTTCTCCCAGGTGAACTCTATTGCACCTTGTAAAGTTGCATGGCCACATCTACTTGCTCTCATTAGATTTATCCTGGTGACATTATGTATGCAATGACGTGTTCCTTCGTGGAGAGTGCCCAGGTTTTGAATAGTCTGGGAAGATCTCACAGAGGTATCCCATGATTATGATTTGTACCCAGGCAGCAGGGAAGCTACAACTGGAAGAGTTGGAGCATTACTTCTAATGAGTTTAGGGAAACTAAATACAGCCATGTTTAAATATAAAGAACACTCTGCCACCCTTCCTTTAGGTTCTCACAGCATTTCTCACTGGGAACACAGAGATGCCTTAGCATTACTGGAAGTTTCCTGTCAATTTAGCATTAGTCTGAAAACCCAGTAATAATGCTGGTTTCTGGCTTATGCCTAAGCATTAACTAAAGCCATTCACAGATTTTGGCCCCTGGTATTCTCCTGTGAGGGTTGGGGAAAGGTAAGCATTGTAGAAAAACAGACTGGAGGAAAAATAAGGCCTTCATGTTGGCAGAGAGGGCTGGATCTGAGAGCTCAGGCTAGCTGCCCATGACTGGCCCTGCCTTCTGCTTCTTGGGGAAGAGTTTCCCTGGTTGTTTAACCTAAGTCCTCTGGGTGTGCAGTGCTAGGAGGAGTTGGGAAGAACCCTTTAAATTGTGAGATATGGGTCGAAGGTTTGAGGCTCTGAGACTTTGCACTGGAGGAGATGAGAGATTGTGATAGGGTCCCTTCTAGGAAGGTGCAAGAGCAATTTTTCTGTGAGTCACCTTTAGAAGGTGCAGGAAATTCTCTAGGTTCTAGATCAGGAAAAATCTGACTATCAGTAGATCACAGAAAGCTCATTTTACCTCATAAAAGTACACTGTGGAGCATACGTTACAGCCAAACAATGCCTTTGGATAGCAGAATTAAAAGGAGTGTGTGGTTGCATAGATAAGGGCACAGGTCTTCCAGCAGCTATTTAATAAAGGGTTTCTCTTTGTTCTCCAGAATGAGTGAACCTCATTGCCTTTACAGCTGATGGTAGTACCTATGGCCAAGGAAGTCTGTTGATTCAGTTATTTTGCCAGTTATATATTGCCTCAGTTACTCAGCCTGATTGCAGGCTGTAAGTTGATACCATTTTAGTCTCTACAGAAAAAAAACTTATTATGGAATGTTCAGCTCAGAATGTTCCACAAACAGTGTTTTCAATTAAAATCTGCAATATAAAACTGATCTTTCTTTTTGTCTTCAAGATTGTACAACAAACAGATCAATTTTTTTTTTTTTGTAAAAATTCTCTTAAGAATTAGGTTGCAACAATTACTCCTGAGCTCCTTTTGGGAAACAAACAAACAACAACAACAACAAACCCTCAGAATTGAGAATTGAGGTAAGCACAGACAGAAAGAAAAACAGGTTTAGTTGAGCCAAAGTACAATCATGTCTTTAGTTTATTACTTATTATTTCCCTTCACATTTTGCAAAGAATCTTTTAAGGAGAAATTTGGATTAATTTGGGTTTGGGGATGCCAATAAATACTGATTAAGGAATATTTCCACTATTTTTTGCAGAAGTTTTGATCCCTTCTTATATGCTTCCCAAATTAAAAATTCCATCCAATTTAAAATGTCTGCAGGTGGCCCCTGTTTATCTAAGCTTTCATCAGTTTGCTTAGGTAATTTTTCTAAAACGGTGCATGTTTTTTGACCATGTTTTTTGACTCTGAAACATAAATCTAACTGGAGTCCCAGAAGGTGGAGGCCCCTTGGATTGTGATGGGCACACTATGGAGATATTTCAATTTATTTCACTTAATCCAATGCGGTTAATTGTTGAATGCAGCTCAACTCCGAGTTCAGTTCAGATGCTGTCTGGCTCAGTCACACCAAGTCATCTCAACAGGACTTAGTTCAGGTAGCTGTCAGATCCAGTCTGACCATGGACACAGAAGAGTCTTGCCTAGGATTAGTCAGTCTCCACAAACTCCAAGGTCCTGTGGCCTCTCCCAGCACAGCACACCATTTATTTTCAAAAGCCAAAATGATCAAAAATATCTACCCACCCTCCACGACATCAAATGCACTTAATTGTGGAATCCAAATTGGTTCTGAACCCAGTTCAGATCCCATCCGATTCAATCCAACCAAGACCTTTTAACTAAATCCAATCCCATAAACAGGAAGAAGGAAACAGAAAAGAAAGGACTCAAACTGGCTGCTCAAATAAACTGAAAGAGCTCAGAACACAAAGCTGATGAGACAGGAGGGAGAGCGAGATGGAGAGACCACAGCCCGATGCAGAGAGAGGTCACTGGGCTGAGGATGGAATGACAAGTACTTCCTATAGCCACTTGCTGCTCCAGGGGCCAGAGGAAGAAGGTGTACTCCAGATCTTACTGGCATTGCCAAAACAGTTAACAAACAAACAAACAACAACAACAACAACTGAGACAAGTTAAACATAACAAGGTTTAAGCCTGGCGTGGTGGCTCACACCTGTAATCCCAGCGGCTCAGGAGGCTAAGGCCATAAGTAGGATCACAAGTTCAAGGCCAGCCTCAGCCAAAGTAAGATGCTTAGCAAGTTAGTGAGATCCTGTCTCTAAATAAAATTTTAAAAAATTGGACTAGGGATGTGGCTCAGTAGTCAAGTGCCCTTGAGTTTAATCCCCAGTACCCATATAAATAAATAAAAAAGTAATACGGTTTACTTCAGCAAGAAAAATGTTCTAGAACCAGGCAACATTCCAACTCCAAACTGAAGATGGTTCAAAATGCCCTTTCCCTTACAATGTGAGGAACTCCACTTATAACCAGAAAAACAGGACATTTCATTCAGAGATTGCATAATTGGTTTATTTCGGCATTTACCTTATTGAGCCATAATTTATCAGCCTGCAGCCTGGAATTGTCTGAGGGTTGGAGCTATGATAGGCTGAGGCTCAGTTAATTAGTTACCATAGTAGACACATAGCTAACCTGTCAGTGGGCTTGGTCATCCAGCATGCTTAGAGGCCACTTTGGGCTACAGGTATTGTTTAGGATTGGAGATTGCTTTTAGGCCAACTTTGTTTCGGTTTAATATTTGTTGAAAAGTAGGAAAGGATTTTTTAAAAACTAAGAAAAAATTATAAATATTGTCTGTGATATATTTTGCCTTATGGTAAATTATAAATATGGTAAATTACCATAAATTAAGAATTATGGTAATTTCTTTTTTTCCTTTTTTACTATTTTTTATTTATATATGACAGCAGAATGCATTACAATTCTTACTACACATATAGAGCACAATTTTTCATGTCTCTGGTTGTATACAAAGTATATCCACACCAATTTATATGTCTTCATACCTGTACTTTGGATAATAATGATCATCACATTTCACTATCATTAATAAACCCATGTCCCCTCCTTTCCCTTTCAACCCCTCTGCTCTGTCTAGAGTTCATCTATTCCTCCCATGCTCCCTCTCACTATCCCACTATGAATCAGCCTCATATCAAAGAAAACATTCAGTATTTGATTTTTTGGAATTGGTTGACTTCACTTAGCATTATCTTCTCTAACTCCAACCGTTTACCTGAAAATGCCATGATTTTATTCTGTTTTATTGCTGAGTGATATTCCATTGTGTATATATGCCACATTTTTTTTTTTTATCCATTCATCTATTGAAGGGCATCTAGGTTGGCTCCACAGTTTAGCTATTGTGAATTGTGCTGCTATAAACATTGATGTGGCTGTGTCCCTGTAGTTTGCTGTTTTTAAGTCCTTTGGGTATAGACCAAGGAGACAGATAGCTGGGTCAAATGGTGGTTCCATTCCCAACTTTCCAAAAATCTCCATACTGCTTTCCATATTGGCTACACCAACTTGCAGTCCCACCAGCAGTGTATGAGTATACCTTTTCCCCACATCCTCGCCAAACTTATTGTTGTTTGTATGGATAATAGCTACCATTCTGACTGGAGTGAGATGAAATCATAAAGTGGTTTTGATTTGCATTTCTCTAATTGCTAGTGATGATTAACATTTTTTAATGTATTTGTTGGTTGATTGTACATCAAAAATTGTAGAAACTAAATCTTATGAAGTATTTAAGTATTTATGTTGATTTTAAGGTGTACTTACCTCTAGCAATGTATGATCCAGCAAGGACTTTGTTGACTGAGTTGTAATTTTTTGAAAAGCTTTCAATAAATGTACTCAAGTCAGTGTCTAGATGAACATCTGCTTTTTTAGCTTGTTAGATAACTTTTGCTCTTGCTTTGGTTGTATACATTTTAAAAGGGTATATTTATTTGTTGTGATATCACTTTCCTCTTTCTGCATCAATTACTACGTAGAATTCACTTTTGTAATAAAAGGAATGGCAGAAAGTAAAATATTAATTATCTAAAAACATAAGTGATAATAAATTATAATATTCCACCATTAAAAATAAAGAATTATGGTAAAAGCAAAATCAGGTTAAATTAAGTTAATAACAGATGAGAAAAAGATACATAAACCATATATCACACTCAATTGTTTTTAGAATTTTTTTTTTAGTTGTAAGTGAACACAATGCTTTTATTTTTACTTATTTAATTTTATGTGGTGCTATATGGATTGAACCCAGTGCTATGCTAGGCGAGCACTCTATCACTGAGCCATAACCTCAGCCTCTTTCTCAAATTTTTAACATCTATAATGGAAAAAAAAAACATTTCTAATTAATAAAGAAAAAATCCCAACATAAGATAGACAAAGCAATATACAGTAAATTCATCACAATATTATATAAAATGTTGAAAAATATTAAAATACTTAAGTTTACAATTGTAAAGTTGAATGTGAAGTAATGAAAATAATTCCAGTTCAAACAAAAAAGTTGTACTACTGAGTAATTATACATATTTTGATACCTAATTTTATGAATATTTAAAAATAATATTCTGATCCTGTGAAACTTTTATAAACATCTAACTCAAGATCACTCCTATAGAAAATGTAATATATGATTATGTATTTTAAAAGTTATAGTAGCAAAAGGTGAAACCAACATAAATGTTTAATAATAGGAAATGGTTGAATAAATTCAATACATCTATATAATAGAAAATCCTACTAATTAAAAATTTATTTTTCAAAGGCATTTAATGCTCCAAGAAGCATGGTTAGAATACATGATTAAGAGACAAAGCTATTATATTTAATATGTTTTCAAATATTTTAATGTAGTAATATGTTTGCATAAAATTTAGCAAAATGTAAACAGTGAATTTCTTTGGCTTATAAATTTAGAGAATTAGTAGGTAGAGCAGATGGGTTGATAGTCACGTAGGTAAATTGATAGATAGAGATAGATTGAAAGAAAAATAGGTAATTGGTAAGAACAAATGCTGAAGTTAAAACAGGGAGTTTTCTGAAATTTTAAGTAATAATAAAGTACGCTGACTTTCAGTAAAGGCACTGGACACATGAATTAATATTCTCTTACCTTCTTTTTCAATTTTTAAAAAATTATTTAGAAAATTATTGACAAGCAATTTCCCATAATAACGATTTAATTTTATATTAAGTATGAATATGCAATATATATCTAAGCACCTGTTTCCTTATAATAAAAATGTTTACAAACTACTATAAAAATGTAAAATTGATCTCAGAAAAATCAGTAATATTCAGAGTCAGGAGGTGCTCAGGTTAACACAGATGTGTCAAGAGGGATCTTTCTGACAATTGTGCCAATCAAAGAATGCAGTTAGAGTCTTGGTTTTAGTCTGGTATGGTCTGGGTGTTAGACAGTGTTGGAGTTCTGGGAAACAGGGAGGAAATAAGTCTGGAAAACTAATTTTTGACAGGATATTAAATTTCCTTAAACAATTATTTGAACATTCTGTTATTGACAATAAGCAACTACTGAAAAGTTTGTTTCAGCTGGATAACGTTAGTAGCTATATAGAACATGATTATAGAGAGAAAAAGAGAAACAAAAAATTAGGGATCAAGAAAACATGCAGTATTTGATGAAATTCTAGTCAGAGTTTAGGGCAGAGGAAAAATTCAACAGATAATTACAATGGTTTGTAACATATTTGGTTGACAAATTTGTATATATATATATGTATATATATACATATATATATACACACACACACACACACACACACAGAGAGAGAGAGAGAGAGAGAGAGAGAGAGAGAGAGAGAGAGAGAGAGAGAAGGATGAGTGAAACCCAAGGCAGAGAATCATCTTAGAGTGCAGGAAGGATGTTATAATCATGTTCTTCAGTTACAACTATGGATGCCTGTGAGGATCTTTCCAGAGTAACTCTCAGTGTTAAGTCTTTCAGTGCACTTACCATTCATGGCGAGCACAAGACAAATGAAATAAAACTGAATGGATAAAGAAAATGTGGTTTGTATACACAATGGAATATTACTCAGCTATAAAAAAAGAATGGCCTTGTGACATTTGCTAGTAAATGGATGCATCTCTAGACCATCATGCTAAGTGAATAAGCCAATCCTCAGAAACCAAAAGTCCAATGTTTTCTTTGATAAGTAGAAGCTAACCCACAAAAGAGGGTAGGGGCAGAGAATAGAAATTCAATAGATGAGACAAAGGAGAGTGAAGGAAAGGGAGGGAGCCTAGAAAAAATAAAGATAATGGAATAAATCTGACATGAGTTTCCTATGTACATGTATGAAGATACCACAGTGAATCTCACCATCATGTATAGCCACAAGAATGGAGTCCTGATTAGAATAAGATATATTCTGTGATTGTATGATTATATCAAAATAGATTCTAGAATCTACTGTCTACTAACTAAAAAGAACCAATATATTTTTTTAAACTGTCTGTAGCTTTGTACTCATATGAATAAACTAGAAAGCCACTAAATCCTTCTGAGTGGTAACCAACCCTTGTCTAAATTACTGTTGCACATGAATGAGTGAGTGAATAAATTAACAAAAGCCTTTGGCTAAACTTACAAATGGCAGAAGGTAAGGCAATGAATTGTTTGTGGTGGTATTTTCATCCTTATATAGCAAAACAAAAGTGTAACAGGAGAAAACAAATTTTATAGTAATATATGAAAGACAGTGCCTATAATAGATACTTTTTAAAATTTATGTAAATAATAATCGAGAAGACCAACCAGAGTTGTCCTATTCTAGAGTGCTGAATTTTATTATAAAACGCTGCTTCTGGCTATTGCAGAGACCAAATTCTTAGAAAAGGTAAACTATAAAAACACAAGCTGTAGAAATTTTTCTTTCAATTTTAAATTATGAGTAACATAAATTTAATGTTGATTTTTCCATATCGCAGAAAGTAGAAGAAAGTTTCCTATAAGAGATTTCTTTTTAACTTGAAAATGATATTTCTATGACAAAAGATGTCATCATCATGTATGGTTTTATGTAATGTAGCAGTGTGAAACGAAGTGCAAATTACCTTGGTGTTTGAGTTGGAGATATTAGGTAATGGAGAGATACATTGATTCGATGCTATTTTAAGAAGGGTAAATATAGCATTAAGAAATTTGGAAGGAGAGAAAAAGCACAGGTGTTGTCTTGTGCTGTTGATGTTGACTGATATCTCAAGAAAATCATCAGGATATTGTTCTTTTGCTATAAATAACCCATGGACAAGTGAGATATTTTTGGGAAATGAATGGGCTTATGATATAATTAATTGATTCTGAAAAAGTAAATGAAATAATTCTGAAACACTGTCATCAGGCATTTCTTTGTCACCAAGTTTAGGAAACTCAAGGGACAGATTTTAATTCCAATCTGGCTGGGATGTGGTTCAAATAAACACAGCATCAGTATTGTATGGAATACTTGGGTAAAACAATGACGTGTGCTGTTTATAATGCCTGTAAGTGTTTTGTCAAGTGTCTTGTTGACACAGAAACCCTGTCTGCATGCCATTAACTGCTGTAAATGTTGTGAATAGTGTGGAAAAGGAACCCCAACCACTTCCTGCTCTCTTGAAGTTCAAGAAGGGACCTCTGACACTCAAACATCATATCCATGACAAAATACAGAAAGAGTCTCTTCAGTGTTCCCGTAAGAATCAATGACTCAATTCCCCATACTCTCAAATACTATTAATTCTTCTACATAGCCTTTGCCATTCTTGATAAAGTTAAGTCTATTTACAACATTTGTCGTTACACACTCTAGGTACTTCTAAACTCCAAGTCTCTTGATGAAAACAGGAATAAAATCTTGAATGCATTCGAAGTTCCTTATGGAAATGGGTTAGCCTACTGCCTGGATGTGCAATCATATTAGGAACTTAGCATTTCACAACAGAATGTCAATTCAGCTGCCTGAGTGTCTGAAATGTAAAACATATGGATCGTTTTATCAACAACACAAAATATTGGCATTTCAGACACACATTAAAAATGTCAATCATAAATTAACCGTGATGCCAAAAACTTGCTTGAGACATCTGATATTTAAGAGAATTTAAAAGATATATGAAACATCTATTTCTCTACTCAGGCAATCATGAAACTGAAGCTCAGATTTTCATTTAGTTTCCCAAATTATATGACTTGAAGGGACAGAGAATTTTCTCTTTCTCTTACATCATTATTCCTCCACTTTCAGAGAATAAAATTTGATGGTTTAATGACTGTGTTCTTCTGTTCATAAATATTTATACATTTAGTGACAACCATTATACTAATATAAATATAAAAACATATGAGATGATAAACTTGCTTTTTTTAATAACAGAATGGGTTGTAGCCAAAAGCCTCTGCTCTGCTCAGACTAACATGAATATGAATCTCTCCATTTCTACCAAAAAGCTCTATCTTCTAAGGCCAATTTCACTGCTTTAAAATATCAACATTCTTGTTTTTGAAGTGTAGATTAATGGTATGTGCCTCTGTCACAGAGCTCTCAAAACAACAAGAGATATAAAACTTTAAAAGGCTCGGTATTGAACATAATGCATGGGATATAGCTATCATGCTGATTCTTGTTAAGGATACTTTCTTTTTAACTTATAATTTTGAGATAATTGTAGATCAATATGCAGTTTTAAGAGATAAGTTGGCAAGCCAGCTGTGGTGATAGAGATCTATAATCCTGGTGACTCTGGAGGCTGAGGCAAGAGGATTGCAAGTTTGAGGCCACGCTGTGGGCAATTTAGTGAGGCCCTGTGCCAAAATAAAACAAAAAATAATAAGGCTTGTGTTTGTAGCTCAGTGGTCGAATGCCCCTGGGTTCAGTTCCCAGTATAAAGCCATATAACTGTTGCCTAGATTTTGAACAATTTGCATAAATATAATATGGTTCACAAGAAGGAAACTGGCATAGAGAAGATCAGTGAGGCGCAAATTTCAGTGGTTTTACATACATGTGTTTGTATAGTTTATGTGTGTGTACTTATTTCTATGAAAAATTTTACCAACATATTGTTTAGGTACCTCTGTGGTGAACAGGACAATAAGTCAATGCACATACACCATGTGCAATGATTGAATCAGGTTAATCAGCATAGCCATTCCCTCAAACACTTACAAATTTTATGTTTTATAAAACAAAATTATAGGAGCCTGTGGATTATTCCATTTATTTTGAAATATATGATAATCTGTTGTAGACTGGATTTATCCTACAATGTTACAGATCCTAAGTACTAAATCCTCTTGTCGAACTTTATTTTAGAACCCATTATTTTAAGTCAGTCCATCTTCTTCCACCCTCCTCTTCCTACTCTCTAGTGAGCACTACTCTACTGTTTTTTATAAGGTCATTTATTTTAGCTTCCACAAATGAGTGAGGGTATGGAGAATTTGTCTTTCTCTACCTGGCTTATTTCACTAAATATAATGTAGTCCAGTTCCAAGTTGCTGCAAATGTCAGTATTTCATTATTTTTTTTATGAATGAATAGTATTCTATTATATAAATATACCACATTATCTTTTTGTATTCAACCATTAGTGAAATTCAAGTCAAAACTGAAATGAGATATATATCTCATTCTCATTAGAATGACCATTGTCATAAAAAGACAATTAAAATTGCTGGTGAGGAGAGAAAGAGAGACCTTTTTCCTCTTTGTAATGCTAGGGATCAAACCCAGGGCCTTAGGTATGCCAGGTAAAGGCTCTATGACCAAACTGGATTCTCAGCACCAAGAAAGGGGAAATCTTGTACCCTGCAAGTGGGAATGTAAATAAGTACAAATATTATGAAAAAGCATAAGGAGATTCCTCAAAAAATCTAAAGAGGGAGCTACAGTATGATTCAGAAACATCTCTGTGTGGAATATATAAAAAAGAAATGAAATCATCACATCAGAGAGACACCTGCAGGCCCATGTTCAAGGCAATGCTGGTCACAAAGTTCTATGAATTCTATTTCCAATTTGTGCCATGACCAGTGCAGCCAAACTAGCAGATTCTGAGCAGGGGCAAAGGGGGCCAAGAAAAATTAAAGACTCACACACAGAGAGAAATTTTTGAAGATAAAGCTGTGGTCAGATGGAGTGCTGCTCTCTGATGGAGAGGCAGGTCTAAAGAATTACACCAGCAATCTTTATTTATATATGTCTCACTGTCAGGATAAAGACTGTGCAAGCATTATGCATCATTCTTTGTATTCCAGAAAGTTGCAGGGCTAGCAATATTATGAGGCATTTTCATGGTTGCATTCTCCAGTTGCAATGTGCAATGTTGTGTAGCTTTCAAGAAAGTTCATTGTCTGACAATAATGTTGGGCTGGCAGGTTCAGGATTAGAGGAGCTGGTGAAACATTGTTGTCTAGCAAGAGTGTTCCTCTATTTCCAGGAACTATGTTCCAAGGCTGATAAGACTCTAGCACAGAGTCTCCTCATACAGGGCATTACAACAGTAGTTAAGCATCCTGCACCTTTGCACAGAAACATTCCCAGGCCCCAGGCATGTCACAGAAATGATGTCATCAGAGACCCCAATCTCAGACCCTGCTCTCTCATTGTCTGTCACCAGGCTCCACAGATTTGGGTGGTGGCTATGACCATAGCGAAGGCATTGGACAGTTGCAGTACAAGGCCTCCTCTTAATGCATTTTTATATAGTGACACTTATCTGTCCACATTCCTCTCCAAAACACAAAGCAATTTTTAAGTATTCATCCACTGAAGGACAGTTTAGTTGTTTTCAGATTTTAACTATTAATATTTAGGCAAGTTAGTCACCCTACTCTGCATTCCAACCAGCAGAGTGAGTGGATCTAGTTCCTCCACATTCTTAAGGTGTGCAAGGCAATGACTGTCGTTCATTTCAACTAATCTGATTTGTGAATAGTGAATATAATTTTGGTTTTAATTGGAATCTTCCTGAATCTTTGCAATGCTGACCATATTTTCATGCACTTATCTAATATCTGTATATTCTTTGGTGAAATCTATTTTGTCCTTTGCCTGCTTTCTAATTCTATCATTTGATTTTTTTGTGGTTGACTAGATAGATCTCCACATAAGCCAGACTAACTTATCTTTGATCTGTGACTCCCAAGTAATATTTTTTTTTTATGTCTATAGCTTCACTTGTATTATTTTCACAGGGCCTTTTTAAAAGATTGATGAAATCCAATTTATCATATTTTTGCTTTTATTGATTGCACTGTTTAGAACAAATCAGAGAACTTCTCAGCCATCTCTAATTTCAAAGAATTTCTCAGATGTATTCTTATAAGCATTTTACAGTTGTGTCCAGAATTTAAATCCATCAGCTATTTTGAATTATTTATTGTATTAAGACATGATGTTGGTGTTAAACTGTTTTGCTGTTGTTGATGTTATTGATTTGCCTATGAATATGCAAATATTCCACAACTTTTGATGCAAAGTCTCTACTTCTTTCATTAAGTTGCTTTTGCATTTTGTCTTTCCCATTTAAGCACACATTTATGAGACTACTTCACTCTTTTCTATTTTATGGATCCATGTGATATTTCCTTCACCTCTCCTATCTTTAGATAAAGCACTACAGTGATTCCACCCACTTAATTCCCAATAATAATATAAATTAGCTCTCTTAAGTCCTGTGTCCCATATACATTTAGAAGAAACTTCTCTAGACTATAAAACCCTGGCTGGGATTGTGGTGGGAATTGTGTTAAATAATTTAGCCCTTTTGGAAGGATTTATTACCTTCACTATGCTGAGTTTCCAAGTTTACAATGGTGGCTTGTGTGTATATTTATTTAGATTTTCTTTGATTCCTTTCAACATATTTTTTTTCAGGACACAAGTCTGATACACAGTATCAGATTTTTACCTGAGTATTTTAGTTTTTGTAAAGCAATTATAAATTCTATCATTTAATTACAATTCCCTCACATTAAATTTTAGTATATTGAAATGTGATTTATTTTTAGGCATTGATGCTGTACCTTGAAACATTATTGAAGTTGCTTGTTAGTTCTAAGTTTTTATTTATTTGCTTGCTTATAAAATATGGACCGTTATTTTTTTCCCCTTTATCAGTGTGTCTTTATTTTTACTTTTATTTTTTGCCCTAAAATACTGGCTAGAAATTCCAGCACTATCCTAAATAAGAGACTTGGAAGTGAACATCTGTGATTTTCTCCTGAATTATGTGGAAATTATTCTGTTTTTACCATTAAATATGATGTTACCATTTTTGTAGCTGTCCCATAATCAAGCAAAGGAAATGTGTCCATTTCCTAGGGCCACCATAAGAAAGCATCACAGACTGGGTGAGATAGACACTATGTCCTACAGTTCTGAGGGATAAAGTTCAAGATCAAGGTGTCCACGGGCATCTTTTTCTGAAGTCTCTACTTGGCTGCAGAGAAATGTTGTTGGGATCTGTCATGTCCCCCAGTGGCCCATGTGTCACCAGCCTGGCACTATTGGGAGATGGTGGAAACACTGTGGGTGTATCCTCCTAAGGGATATTGGGACTCAAGTTCCTTCTTCCCATTGCCTCCTGACTGCCATGAGGTGAGCAGCTTTCCCTGTCCTGTGGTCCTGCCATGATATATCATCCCACCATAAGGCCAAATACAATGAGCCAGGGAAAGGTGGACTGCCACTGCTAAACCCATGAGCCAAAGTAAACTTTTTCCCTTTTAAGTTAATTATCTGAGGTATTTTGTCACAGTGGTGGAGAGATGACTCACACTGCCATCGTCTTCCCCTGTCTACACAGGATCTTTCACCTCTGCATTTCTATGTCCTACTATCCTCTTATTATAAGAGTGCCAGTCACATTGAATTAGAGTGCACCTCAATTGCTTCATTTTAACTAAAGTGCCTCTTTAAAAGGGGTGTCTCCAAATATAGCCACATTACGAGGTACTGAGTTTTCAGACATCATCGCATACATTTTCATCCAATAGCAGGAAGTTGCTTTCTATGCTTTGTTTTCTGTGAGTTTCCATCAATAATGGGTGTTAGAGATTGTTAGTTGCATTTTCCTACATTAATTGATGTGATTAAAAAACTTTTCTTATTAAATGTGTTGATGTGGTAGATTGCAATAAATGTTTAAATGTTAAATTAACCTTGTATACCTGCCGTAAATCACATTTGGTCATGGTGCATAATTTTGCAATACATGGTGGGAATCAATCTGGTAATATTGTGCTGAGGATTTTTATACCTAACTTTATGAGATATAACCATGTGCCATATAATGGTGTTTCAGTCAACAATGGACTGCATATAGGAAAAAGGTCCCATAAGATTATAACGGAGCTGAGAAATTCCTATTCCTAGTGTCTTTACTTTGATTTTTCTAATTCAAAAAGTTTAGGTACACAGATACCTAATTACAAGTCTGCCTGTGATATTTGTCATAGTATCATGCCATATACGTTTTTAGCCTATGTGTAATGGGGTATACCACATAGCCTAGAAATGAATAAGGTTTTTGTTAGTGCATTCTATAATGTTCACAATGATGATGTCACCTGCCAATATATATTTCAGAATGTACCCAAACTTTGTCATTAAGCAATGAAAGACAATATATTGGTCTATAATTTTCTTTTTGTATGTGTACTTTGAGTATTAGCATAGGAATATTCTAATACAATGAGTTGGAAGTCTTTATCATTTTTCATTTTTTATAAGACATGACATAATTTATCTTTATTGTTTGAAAAATTGTCCAGTGAAGTCATCTTGCCTAGAGATTTTTTTTGGAAGGAAGATCTTAATTTTAAAATTGTTTTATGACCATACAAAATTTGTATTTCATCTTGCAGAGATAAGTTGTCGTGTGTGATCCTGGGACTTCCTCTCAATTAGATAATTGATGTGCATAAGATTACTCACAGTAGCCCCTTATTATCCTTTTGATACCAGGGTGTGTCCTCCCTATTATTGGGGATTTGAGTCTTCTCTCTTTTTTATCTGTGTTCATCTTCCTGGGGTTTTTAATTTATTTTAATAACCAAATTTTTGTTTCATAGATTTTTCTATTATTTTCCTCCCTTCAGTTTTATTGATTTTTACCTTAATCCACACTGTTTCCTTCCTTCTGCTCATTTTGTCTTTATTTTGCATTTTTTTTTCTCCTTAGAACAGAATGCAGGCTATTCATTTTGGACCTTCTTCCTAATTTAAGCACTTAGTGCCATAAACTTCCCTCTTAGTATTGTGCTATATTCACACCCCTTATTTGATATGTTGTATTTTTTGCTTTTATTCAGTTCTTTTCTTTAAATTTCTTTTGACATTTTCCCTTGAACCCATGGATTATTTAGAATTTTTTTTCTTTCTGTTCTTTTTTTTTTTTTTTTTTTTTTTTGATGCCGGAGATTGAATCCAGGGCCTTGTGAATCTTGCGAAAGCTAGGCAGGCACTCTACCAAATGAGCTATGTCCTCAGCCCCTAGATTATTTAGAAATTTTATTGTTATATGTTGAAAGATTTTTTTTCTTACATTTCTTCTACTGAATTTTAGTTTGATTCCATTATGGTCACATATCTTCAGTTCTTTTAATTTGTTGGGTTTGTTTTATGGCCCATAATTTTATCTTTCTTTGTAAATATTCCATAGATGTATGAAAAAAAATTCTTCTGGTGTTGACTGGAATGTTCTATAAGTCAATTATATTCTAGTAGTTTATTGTGTAATTCACTTATTCCATATAAATTTTCATTATCTGTTTAGTAATTCTATCAGTTGCTAAGAAAGAATATTGGAGTTGTTAATTATAACTGTGGGTTTGTCTACTTCCCTCATTTGTTCTATCAGGTCTTGCTATGTTTTTATGTTCTATCATTTGGTGTATACACATTTAGGCTTTTATTTCTTATTTATTGACCTTATTATCATTAAAATAATATATTTCCATAAGGATTATTAATAATGTGGACTTCTATACATTTTATTGAGTCTAAGGAAACACAGTCTACATGAAGTGGTATTAAACAGGAAAAGCTCCAACAATAACAATAGGTTCTTACAACCTTAGTCAAATTAATTTTATAGGAGGTATCACAGGACACCTAAAAAGAGAAACAGAACTTGTGCAAAAATTTTACAGATGTAGTAATTATATTGGTATGTCACAGCAAGTTACCACACACCGACAGGCTTATAAACAGACCAAAAACATTTTTTCCTACATTTCTGGAAGTTGAAATTCACAGGAGAGTGTGTTAGTATGTTTAGGTCCTGGGCACTGCTCTCTTCCAAGTGCAAAATGTCAGTTTCTCACTTGATAGTCACATGATGGAAAGGAGGTGAACTACCTCTTTGACCTCTTCTTGAAAGGGAATTAATCCTACTTCTAAGAACTCTGTCCTTGACCTAATAACCTTTGAAAGGCCCAACCTCCAAATGTATTTACAAATACAAATCACACTAGGAATGCAATTTCAATGTATAAATCTAGGGGGACAGAAACATTCTGTCCATAACATAGTAAGCATAGAGTTTCTTCATCCATATTAATGCAGGCAATCATTGTGTGTGTGTGTGTGTGCATGTTGCCATGTATATATGTTTATTAACAGTTATTTAATAACTGGGAAAAACTTGCTTTCAAACATACATGAGGAGATTTGATTCTTTTATTTAATTAATTAATTAATTTTAATTATGTATATGTGACAGAAGAATACATTTTGATTCACTGTACACAATTGCAGCACAACTTTTTGTTTCTCTGGTTGTATATAAAGTAGTGTCCACCACATGTGCGGTCATACATCTACCTAAGGTAAAAAAGTCCGTCTCATTCCACTATCTTTCCTGCCCCCATGCACCCTTCCCATCCTGTCCTCCCTTTTGCACAAAGTTCCTCCATTTTTCCCATCCTCCCCCATTATGGATCAACATCCACTTATCATCAGTGAGAACATTTGGCCTTTAGATTTTTGGGATTGGCTTACTTTACTTAGCATGATATTCTTCAACTCGATCTATTTACCTGAAAATGCCATAATTTTATTCTCTTTTAATGCTGAGTAATATTCTATTGGGTGTATATACCACAGTTTCTTTATCCATTCATCTATTGAAGGGCATCTAGGTTGCTTCCACAGTTTAGCTATTGTGAACTGAACTGCTATGAACATTGAAGTGGCTGTGTCACTATAGTATGATGATTTCAGTTCCTTTGTGTATAGACTGAGAAGTGGGATAGCTGGTTCAAATGGTAGTTCCATTCCAAGTTTTCTAAGGAATCTCCATTTCCAGAATTGTTGCACAAATTTGCAGTCCCACCTGCAATGTATGAGTGTGACTTTTCCTCTACGTTCTCACCAACACCTATTGTTGTTTGTATTATTTATTTGCCATTCTGACTGGCATGAGATGAAATCTTAGAGTAGTTTCAATTTGCATTTCTCTAATTAGTAGAGATGTTGAACATTTTTTTATATATTTATTCATAGAATATACATTTTCTTATGAGAAGTGTCTGTTGAGCTCCTTATCCCATTTATTGATTAAGTTATTTGGTTTTTTGGTGTTAAGTTTTTTGAGTACTTTATGTGTCCTGGAGATTAGCTCTCTATATGATGTGCATGTGGCAAAAATTTGCTCCCAAAATGTAGGCTTCTGTTCATCTTATTGATTGCTGAGAAGAAGCTTTTTAGTTTGAGTCTCTTCCATTTATTAATTCTTGATTTTATTTCTTGATTTTATTTAGGAGTCTTATTAAGGAAATCGGAGGATAATTCACAATGGTACAGAATAGAAGACACAAAGACAAACCCATATAATTATAGTTATCTTATATTAGACAAAGGTTCCAAAAACATACATTGGAGAAAAGATATCTTCTTCAACAAATAGTGCTGGGAGAACTGGAAATCCATATGCAGGAAAATGAAAATAAACCCCTATCTCTCACCCTGCACAAAACTCAAAGTGAATCAAGGACCTAGGAATCATTCCAGAGACCCTGCACTTAACAGAGGAAAAAGTAGGTCCAAATCTTCATCATATGGGAGATTCGATTCTTCCCGAGGTGTTTGCTGGGGATCTGTCTTCACTTCTTGTCATGAAGTTCTCTCCAAAGCACAGATGAAAACATGGAAGTCGCCTTCCAACTGAGCAACTGAGCAAAAATCAGAGAGTCTAAAGCCAGCCTCTGTACAGTCCAATATTAGAAAGACTGTCCTGTCACTTTTGTGTCATTCTAACAACTCCAGAGGTGTAGGCTGCATTTAGTGGGAGCATATTACTCAATGGCATGATTAAAAGGAGGCAGCAATCTTTGGAGTGCATGTTAGAGGCTACCTACCAGAGAATATTATTAGCAATGTTAATTTACACACATTACTTTCCTTGAAAAAAAGCCTTTTTACTTTTTTTGAGAATTTGATTAAAGAAAACACTTGTAATATAACAGGAAAATAGACAAACACTCATTATAATCTTATTTTGTGAAGGTGCCTGTAGAATAAGTTAGAAAATCAACTCTAGAAAAGAAGGTTAATAAATCAAAGTGCTACAAATAACACTCGTCTCCAAATTACCAGGTCAATTAAATATTTTAAAATATCAACCAATTCTCCCAGAATTCAAGGCTATATCTAAAATTCAACAAATGACAACTAAACTCTGAATTTCATGTTTTCCAAATTTGGACAGTATTGATTTTCTTAATATTGGAGTAAGAGAGCCCAAGTTTTCATAATTTGTTTCTATTTGTCACATAGGTATTGTCACCATTAGATCAAGAAATGGTGAAAAGGCTTCACACAAGTTAATGATCTTTTTAAAATTTCTTTTGGTAAGTTCAGAAATTGACGCCTTATAAAATATGTGATAAATATTTTTCCCATTCCACAGACTGCCTTTTTTTTGCTCCCAGTTTCTTTGTTGTATAGGAGATTTTCAATTTAATGAAGTTTTCCTTGTATTTTGTCTTTCTTTTCTGTTTTCAGTTTTATTTTCATGAAGTTATCAAAACCAACCCTTTGTACTTGTTACTAGGATTATTAATTACTTTAGGTTATAAGATGAATTCTTTAATCCATTTGAGTTGTTTTGCGTGATGTGTACATCAAGCTTGAGTTTTATTGTTTTTCATATGGAGATTCAGTTTTTCCAACATTGGCTGAATAGACTAATTTCCTATTGGCACTTGTCAATGAACTCACTGTATGTCCATGGATTTATTTTGGGGTTGGTCTATATGGTTGTTATTAGGCCAGTATCTTGTTTTAATTGCTATGGCTTTGTATTATATTTTGAAATCAGGAATTATGATACCTCTAACTTTGCTCTTCTTGCATAGATTTGCTTTGGCTACTTTCTGTCTTGTGTGCTTGCATATAAATTTTAGGATATTTTTTAATTCTTAAAAAAAAGTCACAGGATTTTAATACCAATTTTGTTGACTCTACAGATTATTTTGATAAATATTATAATTTTAGCAACATTAAAACCTCCAATCCATGAACATTACATGTATTTACATTTTTTATAGGGTTTTAGGATTTTGTATACACAAGATGACATCATCTGTAAAACGATTTTACTTCTTCATTTCTGATTTGGATTCCTTTCATTTGTTTGTTTCTTTCGCTAATTCCTCTGTTGAGGACTTTCAGTACTCAGTAGGCTTTTATTTAGGATGTTGAATAAAAGCAGCCAGAGTGTCCTTGTTCCTGATGCTAGAAGAAAAGCTTTCATTTTTCATCATTGAACATGATGTTAGTAGTGGCCTTGTTACATACAGCCTTAATATTTGGTTATTATGAGGTAAGTTTCCTCTACAGTTCGTTTGCTAAGACTTCTTATTATGAAAAGGTGTCAAAATATATCAGATGTTTTTCTTGCCTCTATTGAGATGATCATGTAATTTTGCTAGTTATTCTAATGTGGTCCTTATGCCACAATAGGTTTTGTTTGTTTGTTGTATACATATATGGAACCATTCTTGCATCCCAGGAATACAAGAAATCTCTCTTGATCTTGTACTATGATCCTTCTATTACGTTACTGCATTCAGTTTGATAGTTTTTGTTGAGGAATTCTGCATCTATGTTCATAAAGAATAATGGTTTAAAATTCTTCTTTTTTTCCCTCTTTATGGCATTAGTAGCAGGGTAATGCCAGTCTCCTATTATAATGTTTACTTCTCTTCAATATTTAGAACATTTGGCAAAAGTTTGACATTAAGTCCTCTTTAAATGTTTCTCAGAATTTACCAGTGAAGTCCCTTGATACCAGGCTTTTATTTCTTGGGAGATTTTTTTTGAAAATATGATTTAATGTCCTTTCTTATGACTGGTCTATTCAGATTTTCTATTTCCTTATAGAGTCTTGATGGATTACATGTTTCTAGGAATTCATCCATTCTCTTAAGTTACCCAATTGTTGTTATATAACTGTTTATAGGCTTATAGTGTCCCTTTATGATCCTTTTTTATTCCTGTGACTTCAGATAACTGGTATATTATAACTGAATATATTTCATTTCTGATTTTATTCAAATCATTTATTTTTCTTAATCTAACTAAATTTTTGCCAATTTTGTTTATATTTTAAAAGAACTTCAGATTTTGCTATCGCTTTTCTATTCTCTATTCAGTTTATTTTCTTTTCTAATTTTATTATTTTCTTCAATCTGCTGTATTTGGGCTGGGTTTTTCCTAGTTCCTTGAGTTGTAAAATTAGTTTATTTGAGAACTCTATTTTTATTGTAATCGTACAATTCAATAGAAAGAAAAAACCCTAAGAACTCAATTATTAAAAGGGACAAAGGATTAAATTCTCACTGCCCAAAAGAAGAGATACAAGTGGAAAACAGGTATGAGAGCAGATGCTCAACATTGCCACTCATCACAGGTGCAAATCAAAACAACAATGAGTTACCACCCTACACCTGTCAGAATGGGTATTGTCAAACAATCAAAGGACAAATACTTCATGACTCCACTGACAAGTTTCTAAATATTTAAGCTGAGAAACATTGAATGCTGTATGCCAGGTGCTGGGGAGAGGCAAATGGAAAGCTGAATTCAGTGGGCATAAAGTTCAGTTATGCAACATGAATAAGTTCTGCGATCTGCCCTGTGACATTGGAACTGTAGCTGATAACACTGTGTTTTACAGTCAACTAATTGTTAATAGGGAAGAGTTTGTAGTAAATGTTTTTATCACAGGAAATTTTGTAAATAAAAAATAAATGATTTGGGATAATTTCTTGGGTAAAAGCCACACTTATACGTTTCAGAAAAATCAAGGGTTATTTTTTGAGTTGTTTGTTTATTTATTTTTTACTTTTGTTTTGTTTTTGTTTTCTGTTTCTTCTTAGATAAAGCACAACATTTTTTTCCCTGAAAGAACTGCTGTTTTTAGTTTAATCAAAATACCTATTTACTTTGCTATCAAAATAATTTACTTGGCGTCTGATAAAATAGGACTATAATTGCAAATATTACCTGCATTTGACATCTTCCCTTTTTTCATGACTTTAGAGCTTAGAAATTCTATATTATATCATATTGACTTTTTATATAGAATCTATTATTATCACTGTATACAATATTGAACCATTGAATTCATTCCCTGCTGAGGAATTAGATGTGCTACCATTGTCTCCTAATGAATATGCTGCCTAACAATGGACTCCTTTATAAACACAACAATAACATTTTGAATTTCATCATTATGAAGATTAGAAATGTACAATTTAATTCCCAGGGTTTTAACGTTAATGCGATCCTAGCTGAAATATTTACATTTTCAGTGCCAGTTTAATTAAGCATATTCATTGTCTTGAATCAAAACATAATTTGCACTGGGTTTAAGTATTACAGCATTATGTTTGTACAGAGTTTAAACACTGTCATAGAGGGTCCTCCGAGTTAATTTTAAACTGCAACAAATGAGTCATTTTGAGCTAACCCATGCTCTCGGTGCATTGCAACACAGCTTTACATTTCCTGACAAAT
This sequence comes from Urocitellus parryii, assembly GCF_045843805.1. NCBI lineage: Eukaryota > Metazoa > Chordata > Mammalia > Rodentia > Sciuridae > Urocitellus > Urocitellus parryii. The sequence goes on along the minus strand of NC_135540.1, from coordinate 13,582,736 downwards.
TGAATTCCAGCCAGGTGTCACTCTTTAGAATCCCCAAGGTTTATCTCTGCCCTTTCTGCTCTGACATATGCTTTTGACATACCCAGAAAATTGTGTGATAGAAACCTGTGGAGTGGTAATACCCTCTACAGCAGGGGTCAGCTGTAAAGAACCATTAATGAGGCCTCCCGTAAACAAACCGATCTGAATGGTGACAGTGGCAGGGAAGCAAAGAGAGATATGATCAGCTAATACATATTGCATACAGTGCAAGACTCTTACACCCCACTCTCCAGAATGTGTTTCCAAAAATAAAGAAAAAAAAAAAAACAAGCTGTTGTTTTTGGTCCCCATATATCCCATGAGAAAACAATTTTGCTTTATTTGAATTTTTAAGTACTTTTTGTTGTTTGTTTGTTTGTTTGTTTTTCCTCTCAGCTTGGGAAGCATCCCATATTCACTTTCACTGATGTTCCACAATAGGTATATCATCTGTGGTGAAGCTTCACTGGAAATACACCTGAAGCTCATAAGCAGAAATCAATTAATATTTGTAGAAGTCATACAGAGCTGTTTTTAGTGGATTCCACCCTGAAGGTTATTCTGGACTGAGATTAATGCAAAACAATAAAATGTATCTACATACAATAAGAAGAAAGCTATTGAGGAAAAAATAAAATTGGATATTTATCCCACAAGTTTTCTTGGAGGAAATCTGCTCACAATCCAGTACCACCTCACAAGAACAACACTAAGCAACATTATTCAAGTTTTCCCATAAAGAAACAGAACATCCTGGGACATACAGTGGAAAATGTGAACTATAGCTAGGTGTGTTATCCCAGAGCCTCAGGAGGCTGAGGCAGGAGAACTGCAAGTACAAAGCCAGCCTGAGCAACTTAGGGAGACCTTGCCTCAAAAATAAAATAAAATAAAATAAAAAGGGCTGGGGATATGTGATGATTATTTCTGATTTGTATGTTTGTGGATATTTAATTCTTCTGTTTATGAATGTTATTTGTAAAGACACTTTGTGTGATGCATTTATAATACACAAACCATATCATGTTAGAATTAAGTTAAAGTCAAACCCAACAAGTGAGCAAGGAGTTTGCAAAACATCTAACATTTGATATACCAAAATATGCTTGACGTTTATTTTTGTAAAATTTTGGGGATAAAATAATGCATACACCTTTTGAAAAATTAGCATTTACTTTATGAAGATGTATTTCACTGATTACATTTATTTTGAAACTAATTAGAAAAAAAATTGCCTTTCTACTTTTTAAAATATGCTTAATATCCACACACATATCAAAATGCTAATTTGTAGACTAGGGCCACTCAAGGATACTACACTCTTCCTTCCTCCCAAATGAAGTCTCCTTAGCAGCTTCAACTTGCCCTTCTTTCTAGTATTTCCTAAAGTTCAAAAACTCCGAGAAGCTGGTGTGGGGGAAAGGATTTTTCTACATTTACAGATTCCTCCCTTCTTCCTTTTCCGATTCTGAGCTTCATGAGCTTGAGAGTCTGTATCAATGTAACAAGTCTGTGTGTGTGACTTTGGCTTGAGATTTGTCAGTTGGATTTTCAATAACTTCAATATATAAGAATAATGCCTTGGAAATCCCCCTTTAGGGAAAAAGTCAAGGTATCCTGTATCATTGTTAAACTTAGCTGGTGGGTTGAATCATCTTTGAGTGGATGATGTTTTAATAAATTCTGGAGTAGCCACGGCCTCTCAGTTTCTCTGTTTACTAGCAACAGCAGCTGTTGATTGACAGGAGGACTGGAGGTAGCATTGGAGGTATACAATGATTTTTCTCTGTGAAAAAAAAAAAAAGCAATCTTTCCTGTGCTTAATGCAAAACTAAGCTCAAATTTCATGTGAATTCTCTCTTCCAATTAATTCTTTGTATCTCTGTAATTAATGTGCCATGGAATGAAAAGAAGGGAAATTATCTCTTGACTATTCTCATCTGAATTACGTACATTGAGGGTTTCCATAAACACGGTGACAGATAAAATTAAGACCTTTTGAGAAGGTTTCCCTCTATAGATATAGGGAGTCATTGGAGAAGGTTAAAGCACACTCGTCACTTTCTTTAATTCAACCCCAGGGTAGACACTACATGGCATAGAAAACTATTGTTCACTTCTAATTATAACAACCACGTACAGCAGACTAGGCAGTCTAAGGATACTAGGGCCTTCACATTTAGAATTTAAATGTGTGAGGTGGAAGAGTAAGGAGAGTGTAGTTAAAAATTCAAGCAGTGAAATAATATCTTTGGGAAAATTGAGCAACGAAGGTATTGCTACAAATTGTGTCTTGACAATTACCTTGCATGGTAGGTATTCTAATTTTATTTAATAATTTTTTGTCTTAAATTTGTGAAAAGACAACTGCCTTAACTTAATGTAGGATTCTTAACCATTCTTTTAGTTCCCATATCTTTTTATCCCTCCCTGTATTACTCAGTTTCACAGCACTATAATAAAATACCTGAGATTATTAGTTTATAAAGAGGAAAGGTCTATTTTGGCGTATGATTTTGAATGTTCTCATGAGGACAGAGCCCCTAACACATGGATGGACCTTCGAGGGGAGACATTCAACATCTACATTTGATTTTCCTTCCTCCTTTCCCACCTTGCTGCAATAAGCAGTATAAAATGTTTTTTTAGTTCCAGGTGACATGCCATGAAAAAATTATAACATGGATAAAACCCAACTCCTGTCCTCAATGGAGTCCACCTCAAAGGGGAAGGTCAGACATGTGAACACTAGGTCAGTCAAGTCTTGGTGGTTTGCCTCTCTTCCACATAGAATTCTCTCAGACATCTTTCTGGAAACTTAAAATATAGAGTGAATACATTCCTAAAAAATACCCAATTTAAGAAAGATAAATCAAAAGTTAAAGCATTGATGAATTGATTCTTTTGACATTTTATAAACCATGGACTGTCATGGTTACCCTTACCATTTAATAAACATTACTCTTAACTATTGAAGCAACTGATAAATGGATTTAGCCATCACAAGGATGACCAAACCTCACCTTTTTGAGATTTTCCTTACACCTGACTCATGCTTCTGAGCATTTGCACATAAGTTCACGTGAACTTCAGATTCTCACCTTGCGTTCTGCATGAACAGTAGTGAATGAAAGCTACGATGACATGAAATATGTGAGAAGATTATAACATTGATGGAATGGAAAGAAATCCTGTACTTGTTTTATTATCAGACATGTGAAATGATGAAATCCCAATGAATAGATGATAACTGAAAATTCAAATATTTGTAACCTTTAGAACATTGACTACATCTTATGTCTCTTTATTCTACCTTCATCATATTAGTCGCCTCTTAGAATTTAGTGTGTATACACAAAGGATGTGATCAGTATCAAGGCCTCTCTTCAGATTTTCATGTATTTTTGTTTTCTGAATTTCGTCAAAGCTCCAAGTCCTTAACTGAGTAATGACTTTACCTTAGAACTAATAAAAGAAGCATATTGATGCAATTATTTTCTATTTTTTCTCTGTATTACTTACAGTGTCTCATTGAATGTATAAAATGCTTGTTTCCAGTCATTTATGGCCATCAATTAAAATATTATTAAAGTCTATAACCAATATATTAAATATTTAAACTGCAACCCACTTAGACAATGCATTAAAACTAATGAGACTCTAGATTTCATTATTCCCAGATTACACATCCCACAGGATTTAAGAATTATGTTTTCTTTCCTATTAATTTTAAATCTTCACCTTATTTAGAGTTTATAGAATTACAATGCAAACAAATTACCTGGTATTTTTTACTCAGTGTATTTAAGTTTATATTATATGAACCACACATATCTCTAAGCTCTCTCTTCCCTTCCAGAACAAGAAGGGCTGTCAATCTTGCTCCCTTGGCTGCAGTTCTGAAGAGAAGATGATGCTCAGCTCCAAGGAGGAAGACCTCCCTTGGTTCACAAAACTCCTCTAACAGCTGCTCCATGATGGAACTTACTCTGGGTAAAGTGGCTAATTTCTTTCTCTGGGGTCCTTTCTCAAACAATGACAGATCCCAGGAGTTTGAGCTTGGTTCATGATGACTTAATGTAAATTTTGGAGAAATGACAAGAAACTTAAAATCATATATATGGGGCTGGGATGTAGCTCAGGAGTAGAGGACTTGCTTAGCAAGCACAAGGCATGCTAAAAAAAAAAGGAAAAAAGAGAGAAAAGCAAACATTAGCAGCACCTTAAAAAGAAAAAAGAAAAAGAAAGAGAAAAACATCACAACTTTTAATTCAGTGATCCTTTTTCTCAATGTTTATTCGAAGGAATGAATTGGAAATATATACAGATTTTATCTTAAGATATTATTTTCACAATATTTGTAATATAATATAAAGAAAAGTTGATTCATGGTACCCAAAATTAATGGTATATTATTACTTCATTAAAATATTTGTGGAGACTTTCTAATGCAATAAAAATTGTTTACATAAGGTAAGTTTTGATGATTAGCATGAGCATTAAGAATACGGTTGATTTTTAAGAGCTTCAGTATTGCTGAAGACATTCAATTTCTACTTACTGTAAATTATAAAAAAAAAATTTCAGATTATATACAACCAAGAAGGTTTACTTTGAAAAGAATCTTTTCCACTATATCCTAGGGAAAATGTAGATACAGTAAAATATAGAGGATGTTATTTACATTTGCTCTGACCTTCAAATTATACTCATGGATGATTTTTTTAAACCTACTTTTATTTATTTTATCTATCTCTCTATCTTTATTGATTGATTGATTGATTGATTTTTGGTCCTGGGAATTAAATCTAGAGGTTCACTTTGCCACTGAACCATATCCTCAGCCCTTTTCATATTTTTTTAAAATTATTTTTGAGGCAGAATCTCATTAAGTTGCTTAGGGCCTCGCCATGTTGCAGAGGCTGATTTTAAACTCAGATCCTCCTGCCTCAGCCTCACATGCCTCTGGGATTACAGGCATGAGCCACTATGCTCGGCTGATTTTTTAAATTTTTAATTCTAGGCTTAAAAGGATGTTGAATTTATTCTAGAAATAATCCCAGGGGATTGAAGCGGTATCAAAAATAGAAGAGGCAGATTATTTTGTTTTTGCCTCAGTAGATTTGTTGGTGTCTGAGATATGAACCCATATGAAAGAGGGGAATGCAGAATTTAAAGCTGATGAAGAAGAGAGAGAAAGTGGGAGAGACAATGACAAACAGAAATAGAAACCTGTGTCTGTAAATTACATAAAAAGAAAAATGATGATAAAAAAGTTTTAGGTAACCTGCAGAGCACAAAACATATTTGGGGAAAAATGTGGGAGTTGGCTTTGTTAAAGGCAAATTAAATTTTAAGCAAGTGTTCAAAAAAGTCTTTCTGATGAGGCGATCTATTTGATTAAGGATTCAGGGGTAGAAACATTAAAGTCGGTTGTTCAAAGCGCTCAGCTGTCTCAGAGTGGCTTTGCTCTTAGAGCAAGCATAGGGAGGATTCCAGCACCCTCTCCTTCTCCAATTTCTACAATTTGCATTTCAAATTAAAGTCAGGAGATACCCACATCAAGATCCTTTTTGTGGGGTGGAGAGAGGAACAAAATGTAAAAGGCAAATTATGCTAACTTAAAATTTTTAATGTCTGATTTACAATTTTTTTCTCTAATTTCTATGCTTTATGTTGCCTTATTGAAGTTAAAAATTAATATTCATTAAAAATAGAGGCAGTTGTCTTGGATATAACAACTTTCCAAAGGATCATAATGAGAGAAAAATATTGCAATGGCATCGGGCATCGGGCATCGGGGATTATATAGAATGAAATCATCTACGTGTTTTGCTGTGACTGCATATATCAGGATGGCACCTGAAAAATTGCACACACTACTACCCATCCCTAAGAAAAAGAAAGAATGATAGAGCAACAGATGGCTGCTCCTCTGTAGGACAGAGAGATGCTCAGGAGCTAATGTTTCTAAATGCAGGGTTTTAGGTGCCAAGGTTATTTTAGGAACTTTAGTGCTATAAAGGCCAGTGTGTTATTGATGCTTACATAAATGATTCACCATTAATAAGCTGGTCAGTTACCAAGGGTTACTTTTTAGTCTTGCTTTTTAAAAAGTTGTTTATATACTGACATCTAAATCTAAATGCTTTGTTTGTGGAAATCCACAAAATAGCATATTCTGTTACTGCTGGAACACTGATCAAATATCAGCAATGTTTTCCTCCTAGAAAGGCAATGTGAAATGTATTGCATTAAAGTCACACTTGAAAAAATAGCAGTATGTTTTGGTTGATAATAAATACAAATATATAGAGAGAATTTCACCGATGAATTTCTTTATGTAAATTCACAAATATTTTGCAATTCTCACTTTTGAAAACAAGGACTAAATTATTTATTTATTATTCTATATTTTTATTTAAGGAATTGCAACATCTTGTGGATGAAAACTATTGGGCCAGTAGGTGGCAGCATAGCCCTTTGGTTGCTTGGAAGAAATGTCTTGTAGCTTAAATTTCCTTACTGTTGATAAATAAGAAAGGAAAAGAAAAAAAGTTTTTTCTGTGGCTTTTTTATATGTCCTTTATTTTCATACGATATTCATACACAGGTATATAATATTTAGATATCACTTTTATAGATTAGTGATCTGTTCTGCTCTTTCAAATAGATTTGTTGACATCTGTGCTCTATTGAAAATCCCATTTTCATTCCTACATCAGCACATTAGAGCATAAAAGGAAACTTATCAATTCTCTCCTTCAACTACCTCACTTTACAGATTAAAATAAAAATAGACCAATAAAGTAGGAGCCATGTGTCCACGTTCAAACCCAAGTCATTACTGACATCAACTCATCTCTAGTTAAAAGCTGATATGGAACAAATTTAGCTTTGCACAAGTGCTAAATGTGAACTTGACACTGGAGACAACTGCTTGTATTTCTTTTTGTTCATATTCTAACATCAACTGTTCTTTTCCTCTGGCATATTCTTTTTGTTTTTATTCTTTATGGGTAAGTAAAACCATCAAAAGTCTATTGATAAGTAGCAGTCATTTTTCCTGACCACTGAAAGACATTGTAGATCCAATAATCACATTAAATTGGGTCACTAGTCAATGCCAACAGATATGACCATTTAAAATGATATGTCACCTTCGAAACCGCTTGTCTGGAATCTATTGGAATTTGTCTGGTGGTTCCTCTGAATGTTTCTTAGTAGGCATAGACAAAGTTATTGCAGCAGGCAATATGGTCCCACTCAGACACCTCCCCCTCCTTCCCACCCTGCACCCTCTGTTGCTCATTCCCCTTCTAGCTCATGGTGCTGATCCTACAGGTGTCAGGGCATGTCCCATGCCTGGCATTCACTAGCACTCATATTCACTAGTCTGTTCCAGGATTGTTTGCTTCTTTTCTGTAGGATTTTGCATATATATCACCATTGCATATTTCTAATGATTTTAAGTAAAATTGCAACCACATCCCTTGAAGTCATTTTTTAACCCATATTCTCTGATTTATATTTCCTATGGTACTTGTTGAAATTAGTAAATGCTATTTTTAATTAATTAGTTCATTTACTTATTAGTTTGTTTTTGTCATTTATCTAACTACAATATAAAATTATCAAAAGGTCTTACATCTCTTTTCCTTCAATATCTCCAACTGAAACAGTCCCTGGCATTACAATATAAACTCAATACATTGAATAAAAATTTTGTTCTTTTCAATAAAGTCTGTGCAGTCTTTTGAAGGACATTGTGAACAAAACAACATTATTTATATGGTATTAGAACCATAGCGTTTAATTCTTCAATTATCAGTGATGCATGCTATGTATTACAAATGTTAGTTTTGATGTGTTCCTACATCTTTTAAAAATTTTGATTATATTTGCAACTGAAACAAGAGCATTTATAACAAATAACACTTTATAGACACCTGTTTTATGTCTTGTTCTTATTCCTCTGTTTCTTATTCTTCCCATTCTCCTTTCTTTTTTATAAATATATAATAATGAACATGAGATCAGTCTAACAAGTATTATCTTGGAATTCTGGTGGATTACCTCAAATTCAGATATAGAAAAATAAAATACAAGATTTATTCTGAGACTTTCGAAATAGTTTTGACCTTGACAAGTTGACATGTGTTCCTCAGCCTCTCAGCCTGAGACAATCAACTTGGATGCTTTGTGCACATTTGCTGGTATAGCCAGAGTGTTATTTGGAGGTACGATGGCTTGTATTTATGTCTAATCACATACCATGATAACCTGTTGTTTTTTAACTATAAACCAACTCATCTAGGCTGCAATCACTGAAAGGTGATGTTAGAAGAAATGCTAATGATGCAAGGGTATTTTTCCTGTTAAGGGAGAATTTGTCTAGAATGATGCTAACAAGGGTTGGTAAGGAGGATTTCATTATGAAAACATGGACAACACACTTGTGATTTGGGTGTTATTCAAAACTCTGGTAAGTATAAAATGCAATTCTATTCTGAGAAAAACCCATTACCAAAACCTAAATCATTTCACATTATATAAACTCTATATTTACTCCTTTGTTCTAAGTTCTATGGCATAGATTTTTTTCACATTTATTTTTTAGTTGTAGGTGGACACAATATCTTTATTTTATATGGTGCTGAGGATTGAACCCAATGCCTCATGCATGTTAGGCGAGCACTCTACCTCTGAGCCACAACCCCAGACCCCTGGCATGAATTTTTTATTATGAATGAATAAAGCTTTATATGCACACACACTACCTATGGGCATGAAGAATGGACTTGCTTAGTACTGTATCACCTGGAATCAAAGAAAGAACTCTCATTATCACTAAAATTAAATTAAAGTAAAACTTTTTGTATATTCTTCATTTAAATCATAAACAATTGATATTTCTTATTTTGAAATATTTTCTTATACTAGTAAGAAAGATGAAAAATATGCATTAGCAAGATTGGCAATTTCACTTCGCCTGCAAGCCTGACTGAACCATTCAGAAAACCTTACAGGACAATGGGAAATAAAGCTATCAAAATCACTAAAGTCATTCCATCACACCCTGAAATAGATCTGGATACCTTGGATAGTAGTACAATTAACCACCAGCCAGTGTCTTGGAAAACAGAAGAGAAATGATTAAAAACAACAACAACAACAACAACAACAACAACAAAACTTACAAAAGCCAATTCTATCAGAAATTCAATTTTTCCCTAAAATATGAAAAATAAAATGAATTTAGGAAGAGAATGTTTGCACAGCAGAATCAAATGATTTTTGTAGTGGTGTTTACTACAGGAATGATCATATGGTCTACTGTAACTTCAAATATTTTAGAAGAAATGTCTGGGCAAATTAACCATATGATGAGGGAAAACAAGGCCATAAGTGACCCATAGTTTTGTTTTCATAATAGGAAGCATATATAGATTCTTCTGATTTCAGACATTACAATCTATAAAACATTCAAACACAAAGCAAATATCCCTGTACACACTCCTTTAGTTCCAGCCATGCAAATTAACCGTTCCATGAGCATGAAGTTTAATTAGCCCTAGTGCTCTGAGTGACTGTGATCATGTAGAGAACAGGATGATATTTTTGAAAGTTTAAAATAAGGCCTATAGCCTGAATACAACAAGCTTTCCTCATGTAGGAAAATGGTATTTTTTTCTAGATTAGGAACTTTATGACTACTCCATATTAATGTTATAATCAAATGTTATATCCCAGAACAAATGTAGATATAATTTTCAAAATGCATATTTTCATATCGTACTTCAAAGTAGAGTGTTTTGCTGTTTTGTGCTCTGTTCACACCAATGAAACCCACTCATTTCTTTTGTGGTCATGTGTGTCTGTGGTTCTGTCTTCTCAGTGGGCTGTAAGCTTCTTGTCCCAATTTTATAGTTTTAAGTAGCTAAGAAAGTGGCTGATATAAAATATTATTTTATAGGTATCTTTAAATAAATCATAAATGTTATTCATATTTCTCTCCTTCAACCTCTAAGCCATATTCATTAATGATCAATAAGTAAAATACAAAAGTTTTTCACAAGCTATTTTAATTCATATGCCAGAGTTATACACTCTTACAGAAACATTTTTTTTAATGTAGTTAGTCTTTGGTTGCATTATTATTTCTCCCCCTTTATTTAAAAAAATAAAACAAAATTAAACCATTATCATTAAGAAAATGCAATTGAAAGCTTTTTAACAGAGGTTTTAATGAACATTTTTGAGGAAATGCAAAAGAAACATAAGGGCCTTTCTCAGTGCATTTTGGAAAGTGATTTATAAATGCTAGATTTACTCTTTTCTTTTTTCTTTTTCTTTTTTGACTAGCAAAGAAAAAAAACTATTAAATGAGGTTTTGTTCTTTCTAATACATTTCATATTTGAATCCAAATACTTGTATACTTCTATGTTGTTTGACAAAATAACATCAAGGTAAAAATGATTGCTCTTTCCATTTTTCTCTGAAGGTAAAACCTTTTTATCATCTTCCTGTGAAATATTCAGAGCACAAATGTCTGAGTGTGAAAATAATCACACTTCATTTTAACACATATATTATATGGTTGAAATAAAGCACTTGTTTTTCCTAAAAATAAATGTGAGGGAAAATGCTTTATAAATCAGAAGGGTTTGAGAAAATAGAAAAAGAAATATAGCAGAATGGATGGCAGTATCATCACAGTTCCTCAGTGCTTTCACCACATGGTAAAAGCCACTAGCTTCCCCTCCACCTCGCTCTTTCCCCTTGTTTTCCTTCTTTTTTTTTTTTTTTTTTTTTTGAGTACTGGGTATCAACCCCATGGCTGGTGCATAGTACGCCCTCAACCATGAGCTCCAGCCATATTTTTTCTCTCCCTAAATAATTTTTTCATATACTTAAGGGTCTTACAAGGTATCATCTCAGGAACTTTACAAGGTGATTTGCAAAACTTATGAGGTAAGTCAGTATCTATTAGTATCAGAGTTTTCTCCCGGTCTCCTTATTATCTAACTTCAGAAGGATCCAGCCTAAAGGCATAGGGGCCCCAGATTCTGTCCTGGAGGTGGGGGTAGGTATTGGATTGCTATTGGCACAGATTTATTAGGCATATGTCTCTGTAACTTTTCAAATATACGAAGTAGATAAATTTTGACATAAAATATTATAAAGTCAACAACATTGATTTATGAAGAAAAATTTTTAAAAGTACCATGCAATAAATTTCATGTTTTATTTTTCTATTCAAACATAAATGTTATAATAGTGCAGATTACATCACATGATGTATTCTATACAAGCTTGCAATCTTTCGTCCTGAAATGTTAGTGTGGCACTCACTGGGTATGGTTTGATGCCACGTCAACAGGTCTGGTGCAGCCTGTCCACCATTTTCCTCTTCCAGTCATCCTCACATGTGTGCTGAGCCCTATCTCTAACTTCCCTAGTTTATGCCATAATGATTACTCGGTTAAGTTTTTCTGTAGCCATGTAAAAGTACAATTCATTTATTTCTAAATGCTTTCATGCAAATGTCCTTAATTGTACCATAGAAACTCAAGAAATTCTAGAAATTAAGAAGGTCCATTCTAGATTATAATAATATCTATCTTTCAGGGATTTAAATCTTATGTGTCCTGTGTTATATCGTACTTACTCAAAACAGTAACCAATTTTTAAATCATTGTTATTATCATTTTCCTTATCTGATCTAGATTGACATAGTGAGATATCAAAGATATTATTAGGGAATAACTGAATAAAATACCATGAAACTAATCTTATTTATAGTATTCAGAATCTAAAAATAAGAACTATTCAAGAGTAAAGGAACTACTTCAAATCTTCTTAGGAAATGAAATTAATTGATATTAGGGTATTTTAACAAAACTACATTGGGGATTAAAACAGTTATTATATCTTGTGGGGAAAAATGAATTGTCAAAGCTCTGTGTCCTTAGATATATAAATTGCTTCAAATAAAAGAGTATTTAGGTCATCTCTTTTCCGTCAAGTACTGCTTTCAATCTCTTTCCCTGTGTTTTTAAATGATATATTTACTTAGCCATTCTATCTCTTTATTTGGTATTGCATTGTTGATTGATTGATGGTCAGTGACATCGCATAAATCGCAGCTTATGTCAAACTGTGGCAAAGTGAAATGGAAAGAATCTTGTCATCATTACTTGACCTTTACTTTAATGCTACTCTTATCAGACTGCCACTTAGTTTGGGGAATATACTGAGAAATGCAGTGCCTGCCCTTAGATTATATTTGAACAAACAAAAAGAGCACTCTGTTAGCAGACTTAATATTCGACCACAAGTCAGTAGTTATCCTTAACACTGTTAAATCCATTTCTGAGTATAGAAAAGAATGCTTTTCTGTGAGTTTCTCAGTCTTTAATAGTGATTTTCACATTGCTAATGTATAAATGGAACAATATAGTTTGACATAGTGTTAAAAATCTGAAATGCCTAGAAAATAGCTAATATGATATAAAAACATTTTTGTGCTCAAAAAGCATAAGTGTTTTACCTTTAAATGTTAAAAGATAATTAGTAGAAGTATTTTAAATTTTATCATTCATTTTCAAATAAATAAAATATATCAAATAATTCCAAAATATTAAGGGAAAAGTCACTTTTGGGTTGATTTTGTTGTTATCAGTATAATCTTGATATTTAATAAACAGTAGCATATTTAGTTTAAGTTACTTATGATATTGATTAATAGTTGAAGCCGTATTTAAATGCTAACTTTTAAAAATTAAATCTAAGTTAAGTCACTTACTCTCCATCTAAAGGCATTAATATAATTTGTAAAAAAATACTTGCTCTAATTATTCTTACATAAATAAATAATTTTCCAGTAGTTGCTCAAATTATTATTTTTTTAAAAAATGTGATGAATCTTTCACTTATATTAGTTTTATTTTCATAGTGTTGAAGATAGAAAAATTTAATAAAAATTCAAGAACTCAGAATTCCTCTTATATCCATTATATCTTGGCTAGAACCAAATGGCTTTTTCACTTTAAACAATTACTAAATTATAGAAGAAGCTTGAACAAATATTTCCTTCTTCAGACTATAGGCAGGGAGTGATTGTGATTTTGAGAAAAGAGAAAGAACCACACGAATACTACATTCACTCAGACATTCTCTCTGGGAAAACCCATACCAAAATGCAATAAGTTGAAATCCGATAAGATACCACAGTCTTTCTGAGCCGAAGACGGATACTGGTGTTCAGGGCAACTGAAGTGGTAGACATTAGTAGATAGTTTGCTGGAGATGAGGCAGTGCTGAGAGGGAGATATCAGAAACCAGCAGCTGGTCACCTGTATTTTGATGACTGAGGTATAACTTGCAAATGTAAGACTCTGTAAAGACTTACACAAAGTCAGTACTGCAGGGGCCTAAGAACCAAAACCAAGTAAAGTCCATGGATGGAAGTGCTGAAAGACATTGGAGTTCTGGCCCAGTCAGATGGCAGACACCTTCCTGAATTTGCACATAGAACTGAGAATATACGTACACTGAACTTCAAGGCAAAAAATAATAATAATTATTGGGAATAAAAGGATTAGAGAGAAAACTGGAATAGACATATTCTAGCAATAAATAATACCAATGTAAGAGTATAAATGATTTGCCTGTAATTAAACTGATTACCACTCAAGCAAACCTCAATACCTTTAAAGGTGTGAGACTCCACTATAACATCTACAGCATTCATATAAGAAAAAGATATGAGACTAACAGAAGCAGAAAATTGCAAGTCATCATGAAAAAACTAAAAACTATGCAAAGAGGCAAGTAAATTTGACCAATAAATCTTAGAAAAACTAGTTAATAATCAAAGGAAAAAAATACATGGCTAAATATATAGAATTCGTACAGGACTCTGAAAATGGCTATGGCAAGTTTATTGCATATGCTTAATTCTTTATAGGAAAATATAACATGATCAATAAAGAGATATATGAAAATGACTCAATCAAACTTTTTAACTGCAAAATCAAATTAAAATATGCTAGGTTTGAATAAGAGCACATTGGATATCCTATAACATAAGATCAGGAAAGATATAAGGAGAAAATAATATAAGTTGATTAGAAAATTATATTGTCTTTGGGGAAATATTGATAAACAGAACATCTGCACAATTAGAGTCCAGGAAGTTGGGGGGAGCATGACAAATTTTAAAATAATTGAAATTTTTTTTTTCAAATTTAATGCCTGTGATATATCCACAGATTTAAGAAGTTAAAAAAAAAAAACAATAACAACAACAAAAAACTCCAAGCAAGAAAGGTAGGAATGTAATACAATAGAAAATATTGTAAAACTTGTGATTTAAAAAAAGTCTTCAAACAGAAATACAAAAAATCAACAACATTAGTTTTAGAGTAATAAACAAAAAAATGGCAGCAGAGCAGACTTTTCATTAGAACCATCATAGGTCAAAAGATAATAGAATGTTATAATGTGGCTGTTGTTATTGTTGTTGTTGTTGTTATTACTATTACTTGGCACTGGGGATTGAACTCAGGGACACTCAACCATTGAGCCACATCCCAACCCTATTTTGTACTTTATTTAGAGACAGGGTCTCACTGAGTTGCTTCATGCCTTGCCTTGCTGAGGCTGGCTTTGCCTGCCTTAGCCTCCGGAGTTGGCAGAATTACCACTGCACATAGCTGGAATGTTATTTTTTTTAATTTTTTTTTATTATTAGTTGTTCAAAACATTACAAAGCTCTTGACATATCATATTTCATACATTTGATTCAAGCGGATTAGGAACTCCCATTTTTACCCCGTATACATATTGCAGATTCACATCGGTTACACATCCACTTTTTTACAAACTGCCATACTAGTGTATGTTGTATTCTGCTGCCCTTCCTATCCTCTACTCTCCCCCTCCCCTCCCCTCCCCTCTTCTCTCTCTACCCCATCTACTGTAATTCATTTCTCTCTCTTGTTTTTTTCCCCTTTCCCCTTTCCCCTCACCTCCTCTTATATGTAATTTTGTGTAACAATGAGGGTCCCCTTCCTTTACCATGCAATTGCCCTTCTCTCTCCCTTTCCCTCCCCCCTCTCGTCCCTGTTTAATGGTGATCTTCTTTTCCTGCTCTTCCTCCCTGCTCTGTTCTTAGTTGCTCTCCTTATATCAAAGATGACATTTGACATTTGTTTTTTAGGGATTGGCTAGCTTCACTTGTGATAAAAGGAAACAAAGTGTTAACCTATATTTTATTGTTTCCAAAACACTTTTCAAAAGAAGTATGAGCTGAGCACAGTGGCACATGCCTATAATCCCAGCAACTCAGGTGGCTGAGACAGGAGTATGGTGAATTCAAAGCCAGCCTCAGCAACATCGAGAGACTAAGCAACTCATTGAGACCCTGTCTCTAAATAAAACATAAAATAAGGGTGGGATTTGGCTCAGTGGCCAAGTACCCCTGAGTTCAATCTATGAACCACCCCCCCAAAAAAAAATTTAAAAAAAAACAAATAAACATGAAAGTCTTGCTTCCTGTTTCCCAGTAAAACTGGTAGACACTATTTTATAGAGTAAACTTTTAAAACTCTAGAAATAGCCCTAAGGACAAACAGCAAATAATGAAGCATCTATTCTACAAACAGAAAGCCTACAAATTTCAACAAGAAAATCAAAAGTCTGTGGGAATTAAATCAATATTTAACTTCAGCAAATCAGTCTTCACTCCAGACCACCAAGAGCACAGGGCTCTCCTTTCTTCCCAGTTCCCAGCCACAGTGTTTTCTTCCAGGAGGAAAATAACTCACATCTTCTCATTCTTCCCCTAGGTAACATTAATCATGGGCAACTGTAGTCTATAGATTGTTATTTTCTTCTTTTACACAAACCCACTCAGAGAATATAGGCTCTACCTTAAGTTTAGAGTGCTGTCAATGGAGGGTCTCCATAGACCTTCATCTTGCTATGAAGTGATGGATCTGTACCTGGAGAAGAATTCAGAGAAGGCTTCATGATTTTCCCTGCCCTTCCACTGAGTGCTTAGCTAAAGCCTGGACATCATTGAGAATGAAGCTTGCCATGGTCCTAACCTCACCTCCTGAAATCTGAATAAGACACTACTGCCTGGGGATAGAAGCAGGATGCAAAACAGATAGCTACTGATCTCTTCCAAAAGAAGCTGATTTATTTTACAACAGAGTTCAGAGAAGTTTAAACATAAGGGCATTTTAAAGAAAAGTGGAGATTTTAATGAAAGATAATTGGGAGAAGATTAATAGAGCTAATAAAGGTAAGGCCTTTTCTGCAGGCGAATTAGATTGCATGAGAAAATACAGCCGGGAGGAGTATTAAGAGCAAATATCAAATACGAAATATGGAAATTTTTCCCTTAAACGAGATACTATTTTATGGAAATTGTTTGCAAAGCAATTAATTTACAATATTCTTAATATAAACAACAAGAAACTGACCAAAAAGGCAATAAATGGAGTTGATTAAATGGTTGTGGTCAGGGAAAAACGGAAAGAGGGTCCTAGTGCTAACACTGTCATCTCAGTTGACTATGCATATACTGAAAGTTGTACCTCTTTGAAAAGCAACATTAGAAATCTGTGATAGGGAGATGAAAAAATCCTTCATTAAAATAATTCAGGCAGTCACTAAACAAATAAAGAAGCAAATTACATTAACAAGTTCACAAAAGGGGATAGTACCAAGAGAGTATACCCAGAATAACTGTGGTATATAAAAAAGTCCAGTTTTCAACCCAAATTTATGAGACATTCAAAGGAATTGAAAAGTATTACTACTGTCCTGAAAAAAAAATCAGGCAAGAGAGCCTGCTCAGAGAGCAATTAATATCACTTTTACTGAAAATTCACCATGTAGCCATAAAAAGCATGTTCACAAAAACAAATTATGATTAAATAATTAAAGGTATATTAACAGTGTTGAATCAAGAAAAGGATATCAACAAAGGGAAAGAAATTACTTTTAAAAAGAATTAAATGAAAATCCTAAGGTTCTATAAGTAAAATTTTAAAAATTCACAACAAGCATTCAACAATAGACTTGAGGTGGAAAAAGAATAATTAGCAAACTCAAAGTTCAAATGATGAACATTATTCAAGTCAAAGATTGGAGAGAAAAATAAAATGATGTAATTGAACAGAGCCTCAAAGAAAGAAAGGATGTGATTATAATTCTATTCATATATCCATAATGGAAGTGTTATCAGAGAAGAAAGAAAAGAGAAAAAAAAATCAAAGAAATAACAGTGAAAAACCCACAAGTTTTTTTGGGGAAAAATTAATCTACACATTTACAAAGATCAATGAACTACAAGTCAAATGTAAAATAACCACAAATGGACACATCACAGAAAATTTTTTTTTTCAATAGAGAAGACAGGACAAAATCTTGAAAGCAGCAAGAGAAAAATAACATATCACTTACAGGGGTATCTCAGTAAGATTAATAGTGGATTTCTTAGCAGTAACACTTAAGGTTAGAGGCAAGAGGAAAACAAAGTTAAAGGTCACAGAGACTTATAGACCAAAAATCCTAAGTCCACCAAGATATAAATTAAAAAAATAAAATGAATTCAAGACTTTTCCAGATAAGAAGAAATAGAGAGAATCTGTAGCTATCATAACTTGTTCCATTAAATACTAAAGGAAATTCTTTATTCTAACATAATAAAAAATAAATTCTGACAGAAAACCAGTGACTCCAGAGAGTAATTCAAATTCACATGAACAAAGACCACTGGAAAATGTAATTATTCGACAATAAAAGACAACAATAACATATTTTTCCATGTTCTTCCTTAATTGATTCATAAACCAAATTCAAAGTAGATTTACAATCAAGGTGTATTTCAAGGAATCAAATGTGATATCTAATCTCTTTTATTTTGGTTCATCAAAAGGAATAAAACAATTTTAATTGTACAAGGACTTAATTACATTGCCTCAAAATTTATAAAACTGATAGAACATAAAGGGAAAACAAAAAAACTGTAAATATACTTGTGAAATTCAGAAATCTTCTCCCATTAAATAGATAATTGGTGTGTACATAATTTGAGATACACTCCCAAATTCTGTAAACAGATCACTCCAAACAACAAAATTTAAATATATAAATATAAATATATATATATATATATATATATATATATACATATATATTTCTTTTTTCTATTTATATATAGGTTGAACATTCACTGGAATAAGTCTATTCTGTCCAATAAAATAATTCAGTAATTTAAGAATAATAAAATTATGCAAAGTTTGAATTCAAACCAAAATAGAACTATATTGAAAATTAGCAATAGAAAAGAACTAGAGAATTCTCAAGTATTTGAAAATTCAATAACATTTCTAAATTTCTTAAAAGACACCAACTCCCAAAGCTCACCCCAAAAGAAATAGATACCATAAATAGCTTTCCCTAAATTAAAAAAAAGGACTATTACCTCAACATGTTAGCATAAAAATCATTAGACTCAGGTAATTGAATAATGACTTCTACCAAACATTTAAAAAAGAGATATAAACAGTTTTACAGAAACACATCCAGAACAAAAAGGAGCAGCAATAATACCTCGTTTCATGAATATAGGTACAAAATCCTTAAGCAAAGTTTAGCAAATTTAATTCAGCTATTTCTAAAAGGAGGCTATTCTCTCATAATCATGTTTATCTTAGGAATGCAAGGTTTGTTTTAAATTTTATATAAATGTGACTCACAGTATAAAGTGAATAAAAAGTAAAAACTTTTGATTATTTCAGAATATACAATAAAAGTATTTGAAAATATTCAGTGAACATTCATTTTCAATAAGGTACAAATATAAAAGGATCTCTTCAACTTGATAAAGGATATCTATGAACCATTCACACCATGATGCTTCATGCTAACATGATACTTGTGGGGAAAGGTTTAATACTTTCTTTCTAACTTAGGAATAAAAATGATACTTTTCACCCAAAAAATGTTTGATAGAATGTACTCAATATCCTGACATTTAATTATACTAATATTTATACATGTATATCAATTATTAACATTTTAATTTTTACCTAATGAAAGCAATGCAAAACTAGTTCTAATTAGTTAAGCAGATGATCTAAGCAAACAGTTAAATGTTTTGGGTCTCTTTTTAAAAAGACACTAAAGAGCCTGGTACCATGGTACATTCCTGTAATCCCAGAAGATCAGGAGGCTGATGCAGGGGGATCATGAGTTCAAAGCCAACCTCAGCAATGTAGCAAGGCCCTAAACAACTTAGTGAGACCCTGTTAAAAATATAAAAGGGCTGGGGATGTGATTCAGATATATGTCAGTTTAATTTTTCTCAGGCATGTATTTCAAAACATCTTACAAGTTTTTATCTTTTAATATTCAAATTTCTTTGAAGATCCATTCATAGTCTGTGTTGAAAATTATATCCATCCATTTGGATCTGACCACTTTTGTCTTTTGATGCCTTCAATCCAAACATAGAGAACAGATGGAAAGAAACAAAATGCAAAACTGAAAAGAACAAACAAAGACAGAAATCTAATCAATAAATTACACAGTTGAAAATAAGTATGAAATTGTTCCTGGCAGTTCTGCTGGACAAGAAGTTGAGCAATGAGAATTCCTGGAAAAGACAGGGCTGTGAAGATGATCAAGGCAATCGGGTGGCAGATTCTGTGATGTGCCCCTTGTTTAGAGTGGTCATCCATCCTTCCAGCCATCTAGCAGGTATGCTCAATGGCTGACATTTCAGGTCTATATGTATGGATTCTTCAAATCACTTTAATCACTGTGTTTCACTCAAGACCACTCATCTTTTCCAGAGTGACTAAAAGATTGACTGACGGGGATACAAAGGATTCCTGAATTTAGGACCTCCCTGCAGGTTCAAGCCAACCACAGAGCACCACATAGGATGCTAAGGCCTTGGTTGTAATAGCTTTGCAACTGCCCCTTCCTCTGTCCATCCCTTCCTGACATGCCTGCCTCCAACAGTACTCCCCAGTAAGTGTTCTGCATACACATTCACGTTTCAGAATCTGTTCCCTGGGAACCCAACAGAAGATCATCAATGAACCATACAGCGACATACGCTGGGGAGTGGTTTTTTAGGTACATGATGCTACTTTTGAAAAGTCTAATGTGACAGTGGAGGGAATAGTGAACAACAGAGAGTGTGACTGAGGTTCAGAAACTTGTCAGAATGACCAGAAAAAATCGTTGAACTACGGAATCTAAGTAATAAACAATTTTATGAAAAATATTTCTCCAAAATTCACTTTGAATCATTACATAGGAATAAAATTAGCTTGGAAAATCATTTATTTAAAATGAAAGTGGAACAGAGTCATTTGACAATTTGATACCTAGATCTTGTGACTGCCAAGTAAATTTTGTCGGTTTTGGCAACACACGGAAGCCAGGGCAGATTTAAAGTGGACCAATGGGAAAAGCTGTGCCAAGCTAATGCTGAAAATTGCTTAAACCTAATTCCAGTTTGCTTTACACTAATGCCAGTTTGCTTTTAAATCACAATAAGGTAAAGAGAAGGCTAAGATTAAACTTCTACATCATAAACATGTTTTTTTTTTGGTATTCATATCTAGAAATTTGTGATCTCTTCATCTATTCTTCCTCATTTATTCCCCCTCCTATATATCTGCTGGGTATGAATCCAAGTATCCAGTTTCTAAAGCAAGAAATCTGGAAGCCAATTTAGAATCTTATTCACATAATCCTTGCATGCATTTGCTATATCATGCAAAAACTGGCTGCTACCTCTTTATGAATGTTTTATTTCATCCTTGTCCCTCTCCAAGTTCATTGTTAATTCTGTTAACACTGATAATCAATACTGGCCAGATTATTACCGTTGTAATAACTTGTGAGCAGTGTCTTCCAAACCAAACAAAAAACTGTTCAAGCAGTGAAGATTCTAAATACAAATTTAATCATGTTACCCTTCTATTAGATGCTTCTATGAGTTTTGAAGCTACTTCTATTAACCTAGGATAGATGGCCCCAATAATCTATGAATTACTCTTTTTGACGTTTATTGTCACATCAAGTCTTCTGTCTTAACTACATTATACAACTTGTTATGTAATTTGCCAGCTTCTACCTTACTTGTAAACTATTTTTGGTAGCATATTTTTTGGTCACCTAAGCATTTGGGTGTAAAGAAAGTATATTTTTTTTCTGATAGTCTTTTCTGAATAAAAATGTAATCTGTCATATTGCAGGGAATTTTCAGGGGTATACACATATAACTCTTAATAATTGATAACACAGAAATAAATCATCACTTGGTTTTGACTGAAGTTTGTAAAGTCTATATGGCAAAATGTGGATAATTTCTTACAATATATTAGACCAAATTTTGATTTGCAAAAGTCCTGAAGATAATATGTGTTAAACCAAAGTACCTGCTTGCAACAATAACTAATTTGTGAGATTTAAATGATAGATAATGTTTATAAGACTATTTAGTATAAAGATGGATAATTGCCAGGTATTTGACATGATAAATTGTCATCCTTAATTATTATCTTTCAAAATTATAAAACTTTAATCCAGGACTAGATGAGTAAACAAGAGGCAGGGTCTAACTGATCTGTGTTGTGTCCCCTCTAAAGACTAGAAAAACAAAGGACCTGATTAAATCAATTCAGTGTATATTGCACTTTAATGTCAAAGGGAGATGTTCGTTTGTTTTTATAAAGGAAAGAGCAAATAGAGAAAACCTTTCAGAGGCTCTGTGGTTGTTGCCAACAGAAGGTTTCTTTTTAATTCTGAGGGACATCTTTGATGAAGGGAAGTGAAGCTGGTCCCACCCTGGGCAGATAATAGGAAGCAGTTTCAGAAAACATTCATACATCCAAGTCATGTGCAGCTGAAGATGGTGACCAGCAACCATCACATTGGCTTCCACCTTGAGAAGAACAGATAGCCAATGGGTAAATTTGATTCGAGGGAAGTTTTGCTATGAACAGGTTTCCTAAGTCTTCCTAAGGACAGGGTATGTTCTTGGGAAAGAGTTAATTTTGTGATAGTCAACACACTGAAAGGGGATGGTGGTAACTTCTGCCCTGAATCAGAGGGTTGATCTCATTGCAATTTTTCTCAAACTGAATTGCTCCAGAGAGCAGGAACAGGGTTCCAGTCAGTGTGGAGGTGGCAGAGGCCACTGCTCAGACCAGAGATGGCAACTGCTCTGGGGAAGACATGAATCCTTTAGATCAGAGAACCTTCATTCCAGAGAAGTATGATGTGCTTTTTCACGGGGCTTTAGCAAAGCTGCTGTGGTGGCTCTGGCCATGCCTGTTCTTGGGTGGCCATATTTGGATTCCCTTTCCCCACAGGGGCGGACCCTGGGAGCTCAGCATCCTGCCTTTTAGTAGAAGGAACAGAAACAAGCCCCACATCATCTGCAGTCGGATGTCCAGAGATCATGCCCTTTCCCAGTGCCACCTCCCATTTGAGGACATGGTTATGACCACATACTGCAGAGCAGCTGGTTTCTTTGTGGTCTCAACTTTAGCTCACATTAACCATCTAATCATTCCTTTAGGTAGGAACATACTCAAAATATACATGACAAGGTGAAGAACAGGAGATTGTCGCATTTTGTAATAAATATCAAAGCCAAAGATGTGGATTTTCTTGCAAAGCTTACCTGAGATTCAAGTAAATGAGACCGTCTCAGTACACATCATAGATATTCTACATCAATCATGTGAGTGATTAGACCCTTTTCATGTAATAAAAATGGAACACACACTCTGCAACAAATCTATTTTCTCATTTTTACCAAATGGATATAAAAATCAAAGGTTAATCTGTACAGTATGTGGGTGTGATTGACAAGATCACACAGTGCTTGCTTCCATGGGAATGACTCAGGAACCCCGGAGCACACTTGGAAGTCAGGGTCCACTTATCATTCGGTTTGCTTCTGTCTTTCTAGGAAAAAGTCCTAAATTCCTATATTTCCAAAGATAGACACTTAAAAGTACAGATGCAATACACAGGAACACGTTGTTTTTAAAGACTTTTATATTTCTTTGCAAAACTAATGAAATCAGAGTTATAGATAAGTGTACATTTTCTCTCTGGGAGCTCACAATGTTTTATCTGAATTTAATGCCTGTCAACAATGAAAATATGAAAAAATGGTGCAGGATATGACTTTGGGTATTGAGAAATAAATATTTTAATATTTTTAAAAATGCAAACATGAGGAAAAATCTGTTTCTAACTAATGCGGCAGTCAACAAGATTATATTTATGTGTTCAAATAATTCACTCATTATTGCAAAAAGATACTGGATAAAGTCATGGTTGAGAGTGAACAATTCAGAGACATTTCATTTTTGAACTTCAACTCATTTAATACTAAGTCAGATACATTGATTTTTCCATCTCTAAAAACAATGCCTCCATATCACAGTTTTTGGAAAAATAAAAATGAAACAACTTATGAAATATTCTTTTTCATAGTACTTGGTATATAGTAAGTCAATAAATATTAGTTCTAAAATTCACCAAGACATATTTACTAAGCAACTCTTATGTACACAGCACTATTCTAAATTCAGGTGTGAAGAAATATGAATGAGAAAGAATGATTTCTTAATGAACCACTAGCAATATAGGGACTGTCTAAAAATGGTGAATAGGAAATTAAATTATGAAATTAAAAAAAGCTAAAACTATTTTATATAGCCAAGTCACAATAATTGATCAATGCTCTCAATAAAACAGGGTGAGAAACAATATTTGTGTGTTTGTGGGGTTTTTTTTGTATGTGGATAAGAGTGGATTGTGTACTTTTAGAGAAAAGCATTGCTTCTTTCTTGAGAAGATGTTATTTAAGTCACAGTCTGTACTAATTGCTTGGTTTTTTATAACAAAACCATAGTGTGGGCAATGTAAAAAAAACAGAAGTTCATTTCTTATAGTTGTAGAGTTTAGGATGCCAACATCATCCTTCCAGCTAATCTGGAGTCTGCTGAGGAATTTGGTTATCCCTACAAATGCTCCCTTACTTCACAGAGTCTTTTCTCTGTCCTCACAGAGAGAGTGAGCAAGCCCTCTGGTGTATCTGCTCAAAAGGATATTAATCTTGTTAGATCAGGATTCCACTCTTATGGCTTCACACAACCATTACTTCCGTTAATGTCCTGTTTCCAAATACAGTTCCCCTGCAGTTTAGGGCTTTAATACATGAATTGGAAGAAGGCAATATCATTCACATTCAATCCATGGCACAAACTTAAGGAGGTAACTTTCAAAAACAGAAGAAAGTAAGAAAAAAATCTGCACGTGCAGACTTTGCATTGGAAAAAATGTGACTAAGAAGCAGTATTGGTAATTTGATGCAAGTATGAGATAAGAAAATTGCCATAGAATGGAGTGGACATGTGGGGTCATGGTTTGGAGATTTCATTTTCAATGTGAGGGTAAACCATTGAAGGCATGAAACTAGGTGGTAATTCAACGCAATGTGTGTTTTGAAAACATCCCTATGTTGTCTTTGTTGAGAATAGGTGGGTTGTGGGTAATATTCAGAGGTCATCAAATACAGAAAGTCAAGATGCAAAAAAACAGTAAAAAATACGAGTAAAATATTTATAGAATTAACACAAATTGTAGTATGTTTGAACTCTACTAATAGAAAAAAAGATGGAAATTAAAAGCATCAATGGAATATAAATTTTGTCACATCGAGTTTTTAAAGGGGTCCACTAAGGTATAAGTCAACTAATGTATAAGAGGCAAGCTGTGATTCTATTAAAACAGGAAAACCAGACAAGGCAGC
This sequence comes from Urocitellus parryii, assembly GCF_045843805.1. Lineage (NCBI taxonomy): Eukaryota > Metazoa > Chordata > Mammalia > Rodentia > Sciuridae > Urocitellus > Urocitellus parryii. Next base: position 13,557,840 of record NC_135540.1, on the reverse strand, counting down.
TCAGCAGCTATGTAACTGGACCATATCAAGAAAACAGATCCTGCTCTCCTGTTTCCATCTCTCAGACAGTGGACCACCAATGGTCAGGTGGAAATGTGTCAGGATACTTTTTTTCACAGTGCCTGGTAAAGTTTTATTGACAGTTGTCTTAAGTCTGCTGTAACAAAATACTGCAGACTGATTGCTTACAAATAATAAAAAAAAAAAAATTCTCACAATTCGGGAGTCTGGAAGTTCAAGATGCCATCTGATTGTGTGTCTAGTGAGGATCTGCATTCTGGTTCACAGATAGTGCCATCATGTGGTAGAAGGGGACAAGGACCTCTCTGAAGCCTCTTTTAAAAGGGTACTAATCTCATTCATCAGGACTCCACACTCATGATCTTATCAGTTCTCAAGTGTCCTGCCTCCCAATACCATGACATTGGGTGTTAGGATTTCAACATATTAATTTGGGGAGAGTACAATCCTTCAGACCTGGCAGCAATTATTTGTGCACGATGAAGCTGCAGTGGGGAAGAAAACTGAACTTCCTGAAGTGATCTGGATGGTTGCCCACAAGAGTAGTAGCTGTGTCTTGATGCCAGCAGTCCCTAATGCTGGAGGATAGAAGGCGATGGCAAGCCGACCTAGTTCTCACCCCTCGCCAAGAGATAGGCTCCCCACAGCAGGGGAACCAGAGTCAGCCATGTTCCAGAAATTGGAAGGGAATGCAGCTGAAGAAAGTCAGTGCTTGAAGAAGGAAAGGATGAGGAATTATTGGGGTTAGGATTTCCTGCCTGAGATCTGCCCAAGGCAGGAGAGCCATGAGGTTTAGAGGAAACCAAAAAATCTTCTTATAAGATAGATTTCCATTTTGTGGTGGAAGATTTGCATTTGGTTTTTGATAGTCCAATGCATAGTTGATATACTACTCTTGATCAAGCAAAGAGAAACTTTAACTTTTAAATGAATTAACATACCCAAGTTTCAGTTCAGAAGAATTTTTTGGAGAAAATTATAAGAAATCCAGGAATTCTCCATGATAGTAGTCATAGCATTATTTCTGTTAAGAAAAGAATGGATGGGCTGGAGTTGTGGCTCAGTGGTAGAGTGCTTGCCTGGCATGCATGAGGCCCTGGGTTTGATCCTCAGCACTACAAATAAATATAAATTAATTAAATAAAAATTTCATTAACAACTAAAAAATGTTAAAGAAGGGGCTGGGGTTGTGGCTCAGCCGTAGAGCACTAGCCTAGCACTTGCAGGGTGCTGGGTTTGATCCTCAGCATCACATAAAAATAAAATAGAGGTGTGTGTCCAACTACAACTGAAACAATTTTTTTTTAAAAAAAGGAAAGAATGGAGATGATTGCTATTATGTAGCATCTGAATTGTATTTCCAAAATGTCTTATTGACATGGACATCTTCTCACAGTACATTGATAGGATAAAATATGTGCGTTCATACAGTTTATAAAATATTATATGTGTATAGGGTATATATGCACTTATATATACACATTTGTGTACACTGAAAAGAGATCTAACATACTTTTAATGATTACCTCTGGTGGGTAGTGTTACTGGTAAAATTATAAAATATTTTTATTTTTTAAACTTTTATAACAATCTTATGTTACTATTTCTTCTTTGTGGTTGTTTTAAAAGTAAAGTATGTATTTTTTCATTGTAAAAGATTAAAAAACATTAATATATGGGGATTATATTTTATTATAGGAAAGACATTTTGGGGGACATCTCATAATTAAAAGTTTGTATAAATCAAGGATAAACGGATTAAAGAATATTTTCTCCAAGAAAAGGTAATGGAGAAAAGCAGTTTCAGAGCATAGATATTTCCAATCACAGTACATACATATCTTAAATGCATGTTTTTCTCTAATGATGCCTTTATTTTATCTAAAATGAAGCCACCTAAATTCAAAACTTGACCTTCTTCATAGAAATTTAGCATGCTTAATTGAATTCCAAAGGTATGTTGTCTGACGTCCCTTTTAACTACCTGAACTGGTCCTACAAAGGCTTAGATAAAAATATTTTTAAATTTTTAACAACAAATGTCAAAATAACATCACACTTTTTATGTTATTTTCATGGTAATTCTATTGTATGTAAAGGAGCAGTTGGACTTAACTGACATGCTGGAAAAATAGAAATGAAAAACCAAGGAAAAGTGGATATTTTTGTTCATCAGTTTGTGACAGAGCTTGTGGCAATCAACAAAACACCTATTAGAATGATCCTGGTTGGCTCATTTTCACATTGCTACAGACTTGCTGATAAAAAGCTAACATTCGCTATAATTTTACAAATGAAATTGCACTGCAGATATAGTAGAACAAATCCCTAGAACACACTCTGACACAAACACACATGCAGCCACTCACTGATTATTGCCAGCTGCTCCCAAATGTGAATGTTTCTAGAATTACCACTGAAGAATTGGGGGCTGATATTTCCAATGATTGACTACATAATTCAGTATGTATGTATATATTATATTAAATGTATTATATTTTATTCTCATTTCCCCTCTAACTTACATGCTAAAAATCACCTGGTGGCCAAACTCAGAAGGAAGTATGCTAATGTGTGCTATACTATTGGTTGTAATAGACTGACTCAAGAATCTGTTACAATTATCTGAAATTTAAGCAATTCATCACAAAAAAAAATTTACCTTAGAATGTTTTCCCTGGATATACATTTTGTCTTCTATTTGCTTTACCTAGGTATATATATATATATATATATATATATATATATATATATATATATATATATAAATATTTTGAAGGGATAAATTTCACAAATTCCTGTTACCAGGTAAAAAATATTTCTCCTAACACTAAGAAAAATAAGGTACAGGAAGTCAGCTTTTCCTGTTTCATTCGTATAATCTGAGACATTTAACAAAGAGAGTTGAGTTTAATTATGGACATAAGGCTTTTCTTGAAAATAAAGGGTCAGCTATCTCCTGAGCTATGATTAGGTCTCCTAAGAATTAACTTATAAGAAATTTAGAAAAAAAAAACCACTAATATTGAATGAGGACTAAATTATTATCATGTATTTGAGATGATGAGGAAAAACTTGCTAATACAAACAGAACAGAAAAAAAAACAGGGTTTTAAAGAACTATTTATTTAAGGAAAAAAACCTTGCTTATAAATTTCTCCCCACTGATGCAATTTTAAACTTGCGATCTGCTATGGATTGAATGTTTCTCTCCAAAAATCAATGTTTTGGAAAATTAATTCCCAATGTGGAGCATGAGGATGGGGAGCCTATTGGAAAGTGTCTAGTTTACAGAGGGTGCCCCCCTTGTGACTGGATTAAAGTCACTACACCAAGCACTTGTGGGTTTATTCTTGTGTTCTGCCAAGTGAGGAATGTGTTCCTCTTGTCCAAAGGATGGGGCATTCAAGATGCCATCTTGGAAGCTGAGACAGGGCACTTATAGTCATCAAACTTACAGGCACTTCGATTTTGGACTTCCCAGTCTAGTGAACTGTGAGAAGTTTCTGCTCTTTATAAATTAACCAGCCTCAGTTATCCTGATACAGCAGCACAAATAGGAATAACAGATGAACCCACCACATTAAAATAGAACCTCTCTGAATCTCTTCTCTAATGTGAAATTAAGTACCTATCAGGCTTTTTGTTTTTCTGTACACTGTAGGGTTCACATAAGTAAATTCACATAAGTAAATTATCACTCACTATCCTTTCAGTAATTAATATCATCCTGTCTTTCCATGCAATTTCCCATAGTCATCATGCTTAAATTACAATGAATCTTCCAAAATAAGAGTGTCATGAACAGAACACAAAAACAGTTATAATCCAATAATTCTAATGATGAAAGCAAGTAAGTTTAGGTAAGAAAATAGAAGAAGTTCATTGATATAAGAAATTGACATTGAAGGCAAATTTATTTCCAAATTTATTTTATAATTTACATTTCAATTTTTTGAATGATGGTACCTACCTCAATTTTATGTAAACAAAAATAATTTGAGTCACATCATTTTATTAGAGCTTTCTGAGGAAGAGAAAATTCTGAATTTTTATTAATGATTGATCAGGTTTACTATTATATATTTGTCAGTAAATCAACCCATAATTACATATGCGAGCAGAAATGTCATGCACATTTGTATTTCCAGTGTTGCATTTCTAGAAGCAAAAGGTGCTTAACAGATGGAGCAATATTGAACTTTACCCAGTGTTACATTCATCTTATGCACAAGTCCATGCAGCAAGCAAGCCAACTTGACAGTTTAATTCCACATTAGGATAATGCTTGGAAGGGTAATCCTATTCGCACGGCAGGATAAGGATGCCTGCATAGTGGCTTTGGCCTATAAAATTGTTAGCTATAAATTCTGAGCTGGCATTATGAGCTTCTTAACTTCTAAACCAGCTTTTTCTTAGCATCCTATTGCCAGGAGTAGGTTATTTGTCCCATAAATCCACCTAACCCATTATATTTTTCTTTTTGAAGTCATTTGGCAAATACTCAAAAGTAATGAAATCTGCTTTTAAACTGGATTATTGTAATCTGTACATAATAGTCACATGTATGTAAAAGATATGGACTGAGCTATAAATTGAATATATTTATTTATGACAGTAGATTTAAAGAAAAACAATACAGATTTGTTTCTTTTTAAAAAAAATCTGTATTTAAGTATAAAAAATTAAGCAAATATTCATTTGAATAAAGATAAATGTTCACAATAATTTTCATGGAAAAATCAAAAAGGAAATTAAAATACCTCTTTGTTTGCTTAGTTTTTAAAAACAGGTTTTTAATCTGACTGCTCAGCTTTGTACCTGCCCATACTTTTATAAGCCAGATGATGTAGGAGTCTCATCTCTGCTCTGTGGAGATGTGAATGTGGGTAGGGGAGTCACAAGGGTTTTTGAGTAATGTCTTCCCTGTCATTCTATTCCAACGCACCAGTTACGTGTCAGAAACTTCAGTCTCTAAGGAAAAATAAAAGTGTCTTGAAGCCAAGTGTTTTTATTCTTAACCCTTCATTTTCAAATAAAGGTATTAAAAGCAATTTAAAATGAAGATCAGGCCTAAAGTACTCATGAGCAATGGCTAGTTAGTCTGGGTGACCTTAACCTCACTTGGTTAGTAAACAAGAAAATTTGAACATGAGCTCTGTTTTCTAAGTGTGTACATTAATGGAAAACAGAACTTATAGTCAAGCAATAAGAAACAGTCAACAAACAGAAGTATTTAAGGACTTTCAGTGGGAGATGTCAAATAAAGCAACTGTATGACTGCAACCGAATTTCTGTACTTAATAGCCTCCCTTTGGGGCGCCAGAAGTTCTTCTGCCATGGAATTTACCTATGGAGTGCTATTTGCTCAAAAAAATCTATTCAAATTTTTATTGTGTTACAGTTTTAGTTTTTAACAGGCTAAAATATGCCTGGGATATATTTGGGTAGGATCTTAATATTGAAATCCATAGCTCCTGTCATCTCTTTCAAATAAAAGGGAGGTTGATTGTCTCTGAGAAGGTTTGAGAAGGTGGAATTCTTTCCCACTTCTAGTTGCGCCTATCTCATTGAGGTTTTGCCTTTTTTTCAATTTCTTAAGAAATTTACTTTGTTTATTAATTTATATTTTTCTTTCAAAATTGCAGCCCAGTAATCCATGAGTATCTTTCTTTAGCTGTCCCTCTCAATTAATTATGATTTATACCATTTTGACACAAGAATCACCAAAATTACATTTGGTCACATGTATATTGACTACATTAATTAACTTGTAGACTATTTTCTCAGAGCAGTTTTATATTCATAACAAAGTTGGACAAAGAATAAGGAGTTTTCTCCCATTTATCCCTTGCTTTCTCCATACATATTGACTGTCATTTGTATTCTTCTTGTTGTAATTACATTTTCACTGTAAATGTCATTGTATGGTGTATTCATGTTTGTATCTATGGAAACAAGAATGTTCATAATGATTGTCTCTCCACAGACCACCTATATCAACTGAGAGCAATGTCTATCATAGGTGTCAACTTTAGTGGAAATGGCATATCTATCTTTATGAGAATTATTTTTTAAAATTTTAATTTGTTATATATGACAGCAGACGGCATTACAATTCATATTACACATATAAAGCACAATTTTTCGTATCTCTGGTTGTACACAAAGTAGAGTCCCATCCTTCATGTACTTAGAGTAAAGATGACCATCACATTCATTGTCTTTCCTTCCCTATGCCCCCCGTTCCCCTCTTCCCCTTTGTTCTATCTCAGAGTCTCTTCAAACAAAAGGAGGAAAGGTTTGTGAACTACAAGGCACACAGAGAACAAATGAGATAAAATGAAAACTACAGTTACAACATCTAAGCAAGGCTTAGATGGAACTCTAGATTACAAGAATGAGTTTCTAATTTCCATTAAATTTTATATTTTTTTAGTAATGTCTGCATATTTATATTAACCTGGAAGCCTGGTAGAAAACACTGATGAAGAAATTTTATCATGAGACATTTTTCTGTAATTGTGTTATGACAGGGATTATGCATTATTTGTTATGTTTGTTTGTTTTTGAGTTTTGCACATTTATTTTTAAAATCTACTTTATTCTGGATTAATGTGCATATGATAAATTGCTGTTTTAAAAAGTCCACTTCATTATTTTTGTAATTTTTTTCTTCCTGTCCATCTCAAATCATCATATATGGAATATGTACATTTTCCTTTACTACCAAAATTTTCTTATGCCCTTTGCCCTAAATCCTTCCTCCCATCTCTAGCTCGAGTCCTTCACAAGTCAGTTTTGAGTGACTATGGATTAGTTTTACTCTTCCTAGAATCTCACATAAAGAGAATAACATAGCATTTTCCTTTCATGTCTGTTTTGATGTTATTGTTTTTATTTTTGCTTACCTAAATCTTCTTAAATTTACCCACATTGTTGTTTTATACAGATCCGGTTGGTTTTTGTTGCATAAAAGCTTTTGATTGTGAGCTTATACCAAATTTGTTTATCTGCAGAAATAGGTCTTTTATGGGTTGTTTAAAAAAAATATTTTCTAAAATATTTGAATTTGCCTCTTTAACTTTAGATAAATGTTGTACTTAGATACATTTTACAATAGAAGTTCATAAAAATGACAACTACTTTATCCCATGGGTTATTTCAATATACTCAAAATACAATATCCTGTTTTCACCATCAGAAATGTTGACTTCATTGTTCAGTTTCAATTTCATCAACTATTTTATTTTGTTTAATGTCTAAGTATAAGACTTAATCTGAGTTAATATTTGTATTTGGAAAGAGGAAAAGGTTGAGGCAGATGTCTTTGGATAGCCAGTTGTTCCATCACTATTTTGTAAAACAACATCCTTTCCTATGGCAGTGTTGTCAAAAATTAACTAACGGGATTTGGGGGAAGGCTTCGTTTTTAGTGGATTGAGCAGAGATTTTCATGGAGATGAATAGTGTGTATTTCTAGACTCTGAAAGAATCTATTTCATCTGTAAATCTGCACTCTTATGAAAACGACACTGCTTGATACTTCTAAAGTAGGTGTTGAAGTACATTAGTGTAAATCTTCCAATTTTGTTCTTATCTCAATTTTACTGTAAGTTTTTTTTTTTTTTTTGTCTTACTAGATCCATTCCAATTTTAGAATCAGTTTTCAACTTCTAACAAAACAAAAACATGTTTGGGGGATATTTGAGGAATATGCTGAATGCTTCTATTTTGAAAGAACCAGAAACCTGACAATATCTTTTTTTCTTAAATATAAAAAAAAAAAAATTAACATCCATTTTCAAATTTTAGGGCATCTCATTGCTAGAGGTGCTTTGTAGTTGTTAGCTTTCAGTGTTGCATATTTTGTGTATATTTTGTGTTATATCTATCCTAAAATATTTTAATTTCATTCTCTGATATTTTGATTCCCAATGTATGAAAATGCAATAGATATTTTCTAGTAGGTTTTCTAGATTTCTTTGGGTATTTCCATAACTATAAAAATCCCATTTTCTGTTAAAGAAAACATTTTTGTGCCATTTTTTTGCAAAGAATACTTTGACCTGTATTTCACTGGCTAGGACCACGAGATAAAAGTTTAATAATGGTGGTGAGAGTGAATTTGCTTGGCTTTCTAGTCTTAGCAAGAAAGTAGTCAGTCATTTGTCAATAATTATAAAGTTTAATATATGGTTTTCAAAGATGTCTTTTATCAGAATGAAAAATAGTATTTTTTATTCTTAATCATGTACAATGTATCATGAATGGATATTGAGTTTTATCCCAGACTATTTCTGTATGTAATGAGATTAACGGATACTTTATTTCTTTTATTCAGTTAACATGCTAGTGTGTGTGTGTGTGTGTGTGTTTGTGTGTGTATGCACGTCTGTGTGTATCTGTGTTTATATATGACTTTCAAATGTCAATCCAACCTTGCATTTATGGGTGGAGGTTACAATTCATGATATATTATTTTTTATCTATTATTCAAATACATTTCTATTTTTTTTAATAAATTTTTTTTAATATTTATTTTTTAGTTCTTGGTGGACACAACATCTTTGTTGGTATGTGGTGCTGAGGATCGAACCCTGGCCGCACGCATGCCAGGCGAGCACGCTACCGCTTGAGCCACATCCCCAGCCCACATTTCTAATTTTTTAAAAAAATCTTTTCACATCTGTATTTATCATGACCTCCCCAAATGTTCTCTTCTCAGCTGCCTGACCTCCTTGCTCTTATCTGGTTACTTTGTTCCTGCATCAGGTCTCAGAAAAGGCCACCTGGAAGAAAATCTGACTGTCCATGGAGATATTTAGTACTACTATGGTGACTGGTAATTTTAGTGGCTGTTTTAAATGAGATCAGTTGCATTTCTGCTGTCTTCGTTCGATCCATAAACAACACACTAACCATGTCACTCATGAGCAACCAAATATAAAGACAGAAGTCCATAAATATGACCTGTTTCCATCTCATGGGCTTCTCCAGTACTACCTTCATATACTCAAAATGTGATGTTGTCCTGGTCTCATTATCAGGACTTTTAACCTTAATGTTTTGTGTTAATTTAATTGAACATTTTCTTTTGTTGTTCTTTCTTTGGGCTTTTGTTTTTAATCTTTTCAAGTATTCTCTCATAAAGTTACAGTAAGAGAATTACTGGTCTAAATCAATTAAGTTCAGTCAATTCTTATAAAGCTTTGCAGAGAGTTCTCTGCCCCATGCTAGAGGTTAAGTAATTTACACAAGTTCATTTTTCAAGTAAGTAGATAATCTGTATGATGTGGTGATCACTAGTGTTCCTGTTCTTCGCACTCTACAGTCATACCTTCTTTGGCCACTATTATGGTATTTATTCCCTTAAATTTACTAACATTATTATATAGTGAAGTTTCCTTTTGAACTGCCTACTGATATCAACAGGATATCCCATTCAGTAAAGAACTGCCCTTAAAAGATCAAAACTCTGCAATTAATATTTTCAATACCCAGTCATGGTCCCCTCTACATCATAGAAACATGATTCCTTTTAAACTTTTGCTGAGACGGAATTTTTCCAATTATTTATAATGGAAATAATTATCTCGTATTAACTCCTATGTAAGTGTTAAATTCATTGCTGTCTTAAATTTAATTTACTAAATTGAAATTCCTTCTGTCCGTTTTTTTTCTTATATAAGCAACACAAAGTAAGTCCCAATAATTTAAGTAGGAAAACTAATTTATTTAAAGAATATTGACTGTTGGTGACTTGATGAGTAGGACAGAGATTCCAATTTGGGAAATAGGCATGCACAAAAAGAGTCTAAGAATCTGGTGTACAGCCCAAATCATGCCACAGGAAGTGTGTGACAGGGAACATAGTCACATTACTTTTGGACACTGGATACTGATATATCTACCAGAATTGAGCAGCAGAGCTTCAATGTATATTCTTCTAGATATCTTTTTCTACTGTGGTCACCTGATGGCTGAATAATTCTCCATTGTTCCTGCTCCACACAATTTTGATCCTGTCTTTAGTTGACCCATCACAATCATATGCAGGTGTCCAGGCTGCTAAGTAGTGAGAAGTGCAGGCCTGAGATGCTGAGCTCCTCTGCTGTATAGTCAATTCTCCCTAAGTTGGTGGGAGATCAGATACCAATTTGGAGGAAAAAACTGCAACCCTACTTTCATCCATCCTGATTGATTTCTGTGAAGAACCCTAGATAAATATCTCCATTTGTCATCCTAGATCCTATAGCCTCTTATTCAACAGAGCAGTTCGCTAGGACTCTGGCCCCTTGTATAATGAATCAATCTTAATATGCAAACAAAACCAAATTCAAAGAAGTGAATAAAGAAAACATTTTAACTTATTAAGTCATAGTTCTCCCTCCAAATCATCTAAATTCTTTGAAATTAATTTTTCCATCCTTCAAGAATCCATGTAGTCTAACCTTGTTAATTTTGCTGTCCAAGAATCATCATGACAGCGCTGTTTTATTTTATGTTCTTCAGATTTGTATCATAAAATTATATGGTTATTATGATATATTTGCTTTGGTTATAAAAATGTGTTTAGGTATTACTCATAACATCAGTTTTAAAATGTACTTGAAATTTTTATGAGGGTGTGGTGTTAATAGTTTAGTGAAAGAAAAGTATTCATTTTCCAAACTAATTTTTATCAGACTTTACTTGAAATAACATATATGAGGAATATCAGACTGAAATATAAATAAAGACATATTAGTATGTTTTCTTTGGATATTTTCTAATCGCTTTCAATTATTTTAAACAATCTACAAAGTTACAAGTTTAACCATATATTCACACAAAATTTTTATACCAATTTTGCTCTGTGTACCTCTGTATTGCTCACAAACTATTTGAACTTCTCTTCAAAATATTTTCATTACAAATGACTCCTAAAGTGTTCAGATGAAACAACAATAAAACATCAGTTACTAAATAGTGCATTTATTTGAGGTATATAAATTTTATTTAGCAGAAATATAAGAAGGAAATTAAAAATCAAGGTATTAAAAGTTGTAATTGGCCGGGCACCGTGGCACATGCCTATGATCCCAAAGGTTTGGGAGGCTGAAACAGGAGGATCATGAGTCCAAGCCAGCTTGAGCAAAACTGAGGTACTAGGTAACTCAGTGAGACACTTTCTCTAAATAAAACAAAATACAAAATAGGACTGGGGATGTGGCTCAGTGGTGAAGAGTCCCTGAGTTTAATCCCCAGTACCACCCCTAAAAAAATTCTAATTGAAAAAGTCCAATTTAATAAAAAATTAGAAAACAAGCAAGTCAAAATAATGAAATGAAAAAGATATATCAGAAATTCCACTATTTAGAGATAAGGATAGTAGTCCCTCCTTATCTATGGGCATCTATTCCAAGAGTCCCAGTGGGTAACTGAAACATGGATGGTACAAACCCCACTTATACTACATTTTTTTCTATACATAAATATCTTTGATAAAGTTTAGTTTATATTAGGCAAAATAAGAGCTTAACAGCAATAACTAAAAATAAAATGGAACAATTAAATCAATCTGTTACAAGAAAATGTAAGTGAATGTAGTCTCTCTCTCTCTCTCTCTCTCTCTCTCTCTCTCTCTCTCTCTCTCTCTTTCTCTAAACATTAACCTTTCCATTTAAAGGCACTCCTTTTACAGCCCCAGTGTGTCATGTAAGAGTTGCCAGCATCATTGCTCTTATATGTCAGGTTATTATTTAGTAAAATAAACATGACTTGAACAGAGGCACTGAGAGACCGCAATGGGGCATGGGATGAGCAAGGCCCCTATGACATGAGGTAACGGCAGGTAGCAGTGGAGAAAGGGAGGAGCCACATCCCAGACAGGATGAAGTCAGACTGCAGAGAGTCCATCATGCTACTCAGAATGGTGTGCATTGTGAAACTAATGAATTGCTCATTTCTGGAATTTTCCATTGTATATTTTTGTGGTGCAGATGACTACTGATAATAGAAACTGCAGAAAGTGAAACTGAAGAAATGGGAATCTACTGTGTTATTAACTTTCATCAATATGGACTAACCTGCAACCTAGATTTATACAGATGTTGATTCCTCAATCTCAATTTAATATGGTTTAATTCCTTGATTCACTATATATATTTATGTACTTGCTAGCCATTTTTACAGAGTTCTTCATGTCTTTTCCAATTTCCAACAAAATTAAATGCTGATTAATAAATCAAATGCACCTATGAGAATGAATTCTTTTTAAGAACTGTTTGAACTCTCCAGTAAAGCCAAGCTACTCTTTTTAAAAGCTTCATTATAATTTTATATTATTAGTCAACCTTTTTCTTTCATTCCCGGTGCTACCTGCTTCTCACTAGGTGTAATCGACAAAGCGTTAAGTAGAGTTTATACTGGCGTGGTATCAAATTTATTTAAAAGAGCAACCATGCAATTATGGTAGACTTTATAAATCCCTATGGTTTCTCAACAACATGGTAATATTCACAGTTTTGCAGCCAAGAGGATACTTGTGAGATTGTTGTTTCTATTTCCAATAAACTTGGACTTAAGGGACTAAAGGAGAGTAGAATTGAAGAGCAAGCCGGACTCACCCACTTAGGTTAGTGTTGTGTTTACAACAGCTGATGCAAAACTTCAGCCCCTTCATAAGCCACTGAAATTCACCATCCACAAGGCTCTTCCATCTGACAGTCATTAGTCCTTTCATTTGGATTGATCAAAAAATAATAGCACTTACAATGCCTTTCAGCACAGGCACATGTGGGAATTATCTCTCCTTCAACAGGGCTGCTTTACCAGTTCTCATCAGGTAGAGAAACCTTGTCTTTCCATCTAGAAATGTTTGAGAGCAGTTTTGATGGCAATTTTTTTTAATGGTTTTGTTCTTTTGTAGTAAAAACCCACTTAAACTAAGTCTCTCTCAAATTGAAAATGGTATAAAAAGTAAGAAAACTGTGACTGGGTATCATGCATTTGTAACAGAATCAAAGAGGCAGCACAGGAGCCAGGATATGAAAAGTATTCTCTCACATTTATATGTCCCCATCAGGAGCTAAGATCATCTTGCCTTGTTTGTACTTTAGCTAAGGATGGGTTCCACTTGTTATTGTTATCACCCTTGAGAGATGCCCTTAGCAGAAATTTTCTGGATTTCTCAGTAGGGATCCTCAGTAATTAGATCAGGACACCAAATCTTTCTGTTAAATATTGTTTCCATCTTTTTTTTTTCCTGAGAGGGTTTGTGGTACATAATTTGTACAAATAACCAGCACAAAGCCTGGTCAAGGATTCCAAAGGCTAACCTTTTTTAAATTGTATTTTAAAATAAAAAGTTTTTTCTCAGCAAAAGAAACAATAAGAGAGATAAACAGGGAGCCTACATCCTGGGAACAAATCTTTACTCCACACACTTCAGATAGAGCCCTAATAACCAGAATATATAAAGAACTCAAAAAATTAGACAATAAGATAACAAATAACCCAATCAATAAATGGGCCAAGGACCTGAACAGACACTTCTCAGAGGAGGACATACAATCAATCAATAAGTACATGAAAAAATGCTCACCATCTCTAGCAGTCAGAGAAATGCAAATCAAAACTACCCTAAGATACCATCTCACTCCAGTAAGATTGGCAGCCATTAGGAAGTCAAACAACAATAAGTGCTGGAGAGGATGTGGGGAAAAGGGCACTCTTGTTCATTGCTGGTGGGACTGCAAATTGGTGCAGCCAATTTGGAAAGCAGTATGGAGATTTCTTGGAAAGCTGGGAATGGAACCACCATTTGACCCAGCTATTCCCCTTCTCGGTCTATTCCCTAAAGACCTAACAAGAGCATGCTACAGGGACACTGCTACATTGATGTTCATAGCAGCACAATTCACGATAGCAAGATTGTGGAATCAGCCTAGATGCCCTTCAATAGATGAATGGATAAAAAAATGTGGCATTTATACACAATGGAGTATTACTCTGCATTAAAAAATGACAAAATCATAGAATTTGGAGGGAAATGGATGGCATTAGAGCAGATTATGCTAAGTGAAGCTAGTCAATCTTTAAAAAACAAATACCAAATGACTCCTTTGATATAAGGGGAGGAAACAAGGACAGGGTAGGGACGAAGAGCTTGAGAAGAAGATTTACAATAACAGGGGTGAGAGGTGGGAGGGAAAGGAAGTGAGAAGGGAAACCACATGGAAATGGAAGCGATCCTCAGGGTTATACAAAATGACATATAAGAGGAAAGGAGGGGTAAGACAAGATAATACAAATGGAAGAAATGGTTTACAGTAGAAGGGGTAGAGAGAGAAAAGGGGAGGGGAGGGGAGGGGAGGGGAGGGGGGATAGTAGAGAATAAGACAGACAGCAGAATACATCAGACACTAGAAAGGCAATATGTCAATCAATGGAAGGGTAACTGATGTGATACAGAAATCTGTATATGGGGTAAAATTGGGAGTTCATAACCCACTTGAATCAAACTGTGAAATATGATGTATTAAGAACTATGTAATGTTTTGAATGACCAACAATAAAAAAAAAGTAAAACAAATTTCACCTGTTTATCATACATTTTACAGAAAATATCTTTCATTATTAATGCATTTACTGCTTTTAATAATTAAAGATTGATATATCACAAGTCCTTTATTAGACCTATTTTTTATTTATTATTATTAGTTATACATGACAGTAGAATGCACTTTGACACATCATACATAAATGGAGTATAATTTCTCATTCTTCTGGTTGTACATGATGTAGAATTACACTGGTATGTAGTCATACATATACATAGGATATTAATGTCTGATTCACTCTACTCTCCTTCCTAATCCTCTTCCCCCTCTCCCCCTTTACTTCCTTCTACCTAATCCAAAACTTTATTCTTCCTAGCACCCTCCACCTTATTGTGAATTACTGTCCACATATCAGAGAAAATATATATATATATTTTTTGGAAGTGGGCTTGTGTGGAGTGGTGCAGAGAAAATATTTAGCTTTCTGGGGGTGGGGACTGGCTTATTAGCATAATATCCTCCAGCTCCATCCATTTACCACCAAATGCCATAATTTAATTGTTCTTTGAGTAATATTCCTTGTGTGTGTGTGTATAATATTTTCTTTATCCATTCATCTTCGGAAGGACACTTAACACCAAAAATAATAATAATCCAATCAATAAATGGGCTGAATAACTAAACAGACACTTCAAAAAAGAAACACAATCAATGAACAAATATATGAAAAAAGTTCAACATCTCTAGCAATTAGAGTAATTCAAATCAAAACTATTCTAAGATTTTATCTCACTCCAGTAAGAATGGCATTTATCAAGAATATAAGCAACAATAAGTATTGGCAAGGATGTGGGGGAAAACATACACTCATTCATTCCTGGTGGGACTGCAAATTGTCTCAACTATTATGGAAAATGTTAGGAGGATTCCTCAGAAAACTTGGAATGGAATCACCATTTGACCCATTCCTCTCCACTCCTAGGTTTATCCCCAAAGGATTTAAATTAGAATACTACAGTGACAATGATGCAGCCCCATCAATGTTTACAGCAGTTCAACTCACAGTAGCTAAACTATAGAACCAACCAAGGTGCCCTTCAACAGATGAACAGATGAAGAAAATGTGGTATATATAGACCTATGTTTTGGTAGAATTATTAAACCTATTGATTCTCAAAACGAAAATTTAAAAATAAATAAAAAGAAAGAAAGAAGGAAGGAAGGGAAGGAGGGAGAGAGGGAGAGGAAGATGAATAAAGAGGGAGAGAGGGATGTTGGGAGGACAGAAATACTGAGAAGCCACCTTGACACAATGGTATTATTGCAGTGGTCAGTGAAGTTGTCTATTAGAATGATCTATAAGCTTTATACGGTAGATATCCAAATTCTAATTCTGAATTAAGAAAACGCCCATTATGCTATCAATATATGAGATAATATATGATGAAAGAAATAAAATGACAATGTAGAGGTTTTTTTGTTTGTTTGTTTATTTTTTTTTAAAAAGATGTCCACATTGTTCTGGGATTAACTTCCCACGGCACTCTGTCATCCTGTAGTAGGACAGTTAATAGAGAATATTCAACTTGAATGTCACGTTGAAGGCCTGAAATCAACACTTCAGAACCAACCAGTTGGAAGCATCCTTTGTGTTTTCCTGCTAATTATCTTATAGATTTTTAAAATTCAGGTTCCACAATGAATTCCTCATAATCACACTGTAACAGTCCTTCAAATTTTCATAAGTTCATTATATTTTTAATGTTCAAGTACCGATTCTTTTTAGAGCCAAGAGTTTATAAGTGTATATTTAATACAAGTAGTTGGGACACAGCTTGAATCAAGCCTAATATCTTGTTCTGAGAAAAGTTATTTGATTTGAGTTCCACAGATCCTCAGGGAGACTGGTTAAGAATATGTGAATGAATCCATGAAAATCCATTGCCATGCTGACAAAACACCGAGTGAACTATGCAGGCTGTGTCAGTTCTATCATCTTTGTTTACAAATGAGAGAATTATATAGAATCAAATAAAACAGTTTTGGCTAATTTGCTCTACAAATCTGTTACTAGTTTGAAGATTAATGAGTAAAGTAAAAAAAAAAAGGCCACTCTATTTTATTTGTTATAGTTTTCTACATGGAAATTATATCTTTTAAATGACCCTTTAACCTGTCCTGCTTATAAAATTAGTGAACATAAAAATACATCAATTTTATAATATTAAAGTAGAAGGACATTTTTTAGAAGACACACAACTATATGAAACAAATGTGAAACCATGGTGCATGAAATTAAAGCAAGTGAGATAATTTGCTAAACTTGGTGATATTGTTTCATTATTTTTCAGAATTCTTGTGTCATTCATATATATACACACAAACTAAAAACTAAATGTCATTTCATATTTGATTTTTATACTGGTCTAGATAATCCTAATTCAGAGATTATGATCAAATATAAAATGGGATTAAGAAAGAAAGAGGGAGAAAAATTGTTTGATACAATGTCTTTAAAATACATATTTGTTTGCTTTACATGTAAAGACTTTGTTGAATTAAGTGAAATAATTATAACTCAAGCCCATAATTGTTCTTTTATGGAATCAGATAAAAATTCAATTAAGAGACTGCAGGAAATATATAAATATTGCATCTTAAATCATAGGTTAGCTCCATTTAAAGGGATCTCACTGATGGAGTTAAATTTTAATCATTGGTATTAGGGCAACTAAGTAACCATTTTGATAAAAGAAAAGTTGAAATCTATGTTTTTGATGCATAATAAAAGGTCACTGAATAAACAAAAGAGCCAGCAACCAAAGGAATGATCAAATATAGGAAACAGGTCATAGCACACAGGATGCAGCTAGGAAAGGACCCCATACACCAAGTTAGGAACAATAAACTTCATGAAAGTAATGGGAACAACAATTATAACATGCTGCAATATGAAATCTTATGCATAACTCCATAATACTGCTTAAGACAAAAGATTCATGCAAGATGAGAACACTTTTTTAAGAGAAGATTATAAGCCAATAAATGTAGGAGAATGAGAGCTGCAGAAAATTATCAGTGTATGCTAAAAATCATTTATACAGGTTGGGAGCACTGTCTCACATATAATTTACATAACAGCAAAGTGAATTTCTTCCTCTCCAATGAATGGATCTAGCAAACATGACCAGATGACATGATCACCAATAAGGACAAGATGACATCATGTCCATAATGCTATGCAAAAGAAATCATCCACATAGTTTTTTTTAATGTCCAAATAAAGTTTAGCTCAATCATCAATTTAGTCTAACTGCTGATGAAAAAAATACCTAGTGCATGATTTTCTATATACTGTTTGGCCTGGTCTTGTACAATGTGCCTTGTTCCACATCCCCCTGACTGGAAGAAACTTCTAGCATTTTTATAACTATCCATTGTGGCTTAAAGATAATCATTTTCTCCTTGTGAGAAATAATATTTTGAGTCTGAAGCTGTTTGGATATTTCTCTGCCACTCATCTTTGCTTTCAGGTTCAGACTTCACAACAATTTCCACCATTAGTTAGCTTGAATATGCCAGTCACACATGATCAGTAGCGCTGCTACAGTTTGAAAATGGATTGTCCCCCAAAGGCCTATGTTTGGGCCCCAGGTTGGCATTATTATAGCAGAAAAACTTTAAGGGATGGGACCTAGTGGGAGGTCTTCAGATTATTGGGTGTGTGCTTTCAAAGGGGACTGTGGGACCCCAATCTCTTCCTTTCTGTCTCTTTTGCTTGATGACCATAAAGTGAGCAGCTTTATTCCACGTGTACCCTCACCATGATGAGCTCCCACAGGTTCAAAACAGGGCCAAGTGATCCTGAAATGCACCTTTTAAAACCACAAGCAAAAACAAACCTTTTCTCTACAAGTTGATTGTCTCAAGTGTGTGTTACAGTAAGAGAAAGCTGACAAATACAAGTCCTGTGTTTCTTTCTCCTTATACCCAGGGATTTCTTCCCACCCCATTTCAGCACCCCATGTCTGTCACTGCCCCATGGACCCAAACTGCAAATAACATTACACAATCACTAATGGAAAGAGACTTCTTCTTTCTGGCTTCCTCTTTCTTTTTCAACAACCACATTTTGGTATTATTAAGTTCTTCAGTCTCCTGGGCTCATTTTTACTGCTTCTTAGCATTGGTCAGGACTTTCAACTTTGGTTTTCACCTAAACCTCAGCTCTTCCTGTCTCTGAATTTTCCACATTCATGTTCAGTCTTAGATTAGTCCATCCCAATAAAGTGAACATGACTGAGGGAATTCTAAAACTTCAGATAAACAGATAGATATTATTGCAAGATCATGAGCATGTATGTTGTCAAGGAGGAAAAATAAGTGGTAAACAAATATATAGTAGAATTATTTTTTCTATGAAAAATGTAATGTTTAATAAAAAGAACAGTAAAATACTTTCTTAGCCTATATATATATGTAATGAGACTAGGCACATTTATTGAGAACAAAGAAAACTGCACTCTTTTATATGAAGTGGGAATTTAAACTGGTACTATATTTGGAGGCAATTTTACAGTATCAAGATCCATTTAAATTTTTATACATTTGACTCAGTAATTCTGCTTTTGAGAAAATGTACCAAGGGAAAATTCTGAAATATCATAAAAATGTCCTGAATGTTTATAATGGTTCAATTTTAGCAAAATCTCAATACTAAGATATCTTTATATAAACTATATTTGCTAGAACATGATGGAATATTATTAAACTTTTAAACTATTTTACAGTTTTATAATAACATAGGAAATTGATTATATATATTTTAAGTGAAAAAAGATTTTTCTTTTTATTTCCACCAGATTCAAATACATTTAGAGTTTTCAAAATATAAGCAACAAAAATGTTGCTAATGACAGTCCTTGAGCACCAAAAAAAAAAAAAATAGTGGTATTGACTATTTTCAGTTTTTAAATCTCCCAATTAATTTCAATGAAAATTCACAGGATTTTGTCCTTAACTCTCATATATTTTTACTATTTAGAATGAAAATAAGTGTTATAAGTGGTATTCTTAAGAATGCTCAGGTATTCATTTCTTTCAGATCAACCAAGAACATTAAGCATATTCTGCATCTCCATCTTTATTGTCAATTGTATTGATCCAGGAATTTCTGACTATTTTATGTGTGAGCATGATGTATGTGTGTGTGTGTGTGTGTGTGTGTGTGTGTAAGAGAGAGAGAGAGAGAGAGAGAGAGAGAGAGAGAGAGAGAAGGAGGGAAGGAGAAAGGGACCGTTTTTCACTGTTCCTGTATCCCAAATATATATTTCAATGCATCTATTTGAGACCAGGAAAACCACTAACCATATAATTCAATTCCTTTGGGACTTACCACAGGGCCAACAGGCTTCAGAGAGAGAATTTCAGTAAGGAGAGACAAGGAAGATAATGTTATTCTAGTGCCGTTTTCTGTTATGCTGTCATAATTTGATTTTAAGTCACCCAATGTTGATTTCAATTCAGATTATTTAATTTTCATGTATAGTTATAGGAACATAAATTCAGTCTTTAAGCTCTGTTTTACCATATCCCACTACACATATAAATATACACAAAATCTTATATAAAATTTGATTTTGAAATTTGTTTCTAAATTTTTAATTTTTAACTGAAATATTTATACATACTGATAGAATATCATGTAATATTCTAATTCATGCTTATAATGAATTGAATTTTACCACTCCTTCAAGGAGTTAGAGGTAAGTGATTTGTGAATCCAAGAAGAACATCTAACATAAGGAGAACAGAGGAGGAACAGGCACTACTATATTTACTAGTGGACATTTACTGAGAACTTTTCACTTTGGCTAATTCCAACTCCTACAGGATTACTCAGTAACGGATATTTTTTTGGGGGGCGGTGGGGGATGATTTCTCTTGGTCCCTGACAGGAGCAATCTGTGAGCAAATATAATTTTGTGACTTACAAGAAAGAGAATAGCAGATTGAACCTCATCTGGAAAATTCTCAAGATTTCCAGCCGCCTAAGTTAGTCTGAGCTGCAATAATAGATTCACTTACTAGAGGGTTTGAACAACAGAAGTGTATTTCTCACACTTCTGGAGGGTGGAAAGCACAGATCCAGTTGCCAGCGGGGTTGGCGTGAGGGCCTCTTCCAGATTTGCAAATGGCTTACCTTAACATGAAGAACACAAAGAGGGAAGCCAGCTCTTCCAGCTCTTCTTACAAGGCAACTGATCTTGTTCTTAAAGCTCCACTCTCATGACTTTACTATCTCTCAAATGGTTGTTCCACACAGAGATACAACCTGAAAACAAGAGAACTTTGGCATTGAGCTCTTTGGGGACAGGAAGAAGAGTTGCTTAATATATATATATATATATTTATAATATATATATTATATATATATATTTTTTTTTCTTATGTAAGCATTCTTCATGGTGGGAATACAAGATAATAACACTTGGTAAATTATTGTGAGTATATCTGATGCCTATAATCCTAGTCCTAAATTCATAAGAAAACACCAAGTTTCTGTCTTAAGACAGTCTGGGGGAAATCAAGCCATTGGCTTAGTAATCTCACAGCGTTTTCTCAAGAAATTCTGTAATAAAAACAAAACACATTTCCAGGTCTTTTTATTTCTTAAATATTTTCACATTCAAAAACTAATATAGCATAGTAACTGTGGCATGGATTCTGGGCTTTGGAAGCCTAGGTGCAAAACCCAATTCTGTGTATGTTGATTATGTTAGACAGTCTTTTTTCTCTGCACAAAGGAAATGAAAAGAGACTTTCCTCCCAGGCCTGTGGTGATCACTAAATGGGATGATCAAGTTTCAGTGCTTTGATGAGGAACTAGTGCATGTTAAAAACTAAAGTAATTATTGATTATCCTCAAAATAGTTCTATTTATTCATTATCTGTTGATTATTATGTGGAACACATTATGTTAGGTCTTACAAGAAGTTAGTCCTTCTAAGAATAGTAATTTTAAATATTAAAAAAAACAGTAATTTACTAAGATTCTAAGAATTAATTTTTTAAAAAATTTGATAGGTGTTTTATTAATGTATTTCATAAAACTGAACTCTTATGGTTATAAATTATATTAATATCTTCTGATTTGTTTCCAAATATCAAGTTTAGTAAAATAAAAGTACGTCAAACGGGAGTATTTAATAACTTGAAAAGCTGTTGGGTAAGTGGCATTATCATACTTGTTATTTCACTTTGATGTAAATGGTCTGTTTTCATCACAATACAAAAATCCTTATTCTGACTAACATAGGCAAATGATACAACAGAGACATATGTAATATGCAACTTTAAAACTTCCGGAGAAGAAATGAGTGGGAAAATATTGTGATTGACTCAAGAATTTTTTCCCACTTAATCACTTAATGAGGGAATTGATCAGTGTTCAGACTTGCACTACAGTACTTAGATCATTGGAAATACCCTGAGGGAGGAAAAATCACATATTTTAAACCCAGATTGAAGGAAAATTATGCATATGTGAATAGGCTTTTCACAGTTGCATTCCTAAGATATAAAAAAATAAAATAAAAATAAAACTGAAATGTAAGCTGTTTCAGCAATAATCTTTTAGTAGGATAATTGTCAATCCTATGAAATATGGATGATGTAGTAACCAAATTTGCTTAGAGATTTATTTAACATGGTCACTGATGATTGAAAAGCCTCATCATGTTCATATTGGCATTTACCACCTATAAAGTAAAAAAATAATCCTTGTAATATAATTATTCCTGCTGTGGCCTTATAACAATAGAGATATTACATGGCTTATAAAGTTTAAAATATGATTCTCTTATATTTAGCACTGGCACAAACTATGTGAATTCTCTTTGATAACTGTTCTTGCTTCTGATTAAAATTGTATTTACCCACAGAGATACCATGTGTACATTTAAAATTGACTCCTATTTTAGAACTGATACATATTAATTATATTCATACAGGCAAAACAACAGGAATGAGAAAAAAAAAGTCCATGTGTTATGGCTACCAGAAAGTAAAAGATTTGCTAAATATTGTATTCACCCAGGAAGAGCAAATTCTATCTGCCTTTTATTTTGTGTGTTCTCTGAGGATTTACACTGAACTTACAAGTTCTCCTGGTGATTAGCTGTATAATTTCTATAAGATTTTCCACAATACAGTGAGTGACCTTGGTTTACTTGTGTGAAAACCAGGGTTCTGCAGCTAATTTTCAATGATTCTACCTATAAACAATACAATAACAATAAAAAATGTTTCAATTTTCAAATATTTTAGAGAACTTTAATATGCACATATTTCCATACTCTTCCCCTGGCAAACTTTTTTTTTTTTTTTTGCATATCTTCTCCCTCCAGCAAATTTGAAATTGCTTCAGTGGAGAATGAAATTCTAACTTATATCCTAATTCGGTTACCATCTTGTTAAGAGATGAATGGGTCCCCCCCACCCTCCTTTACACCAAACTGATGTGTTACAATGCTAACATATATTACTATGTGATCTGATTTGGAGATAGAGTCTCTCAGAGGAATTTGCATGAAAAATGTGGTTATTAACCCTGACTGTAATCCAATATGATTAATCTCCTTATAAAAGAGGAACATTTGTAGACACAGGAAGGGTGATAGGCAAATGTGAATTCAGAGATGTGGTGGTGTGGTGTGAAATGATGAATACAATCAATAAGAGTGTAAGTAAAGGTTATAGATTAGTAAAAAATATAGATTGTAGATATGAGATTTTGATAAGTGAGATAAGACAATTATAAAGCAAGATCTGTCATAGACAGACCTAAGACTCCATTTTGCTGCCTTCTATAAAAAACTGTTACAGGAGCTGTTTCTGAGGAACTGAAATGAAAGCTGTTTTCTTATAATATATGGTTTTCTGTACTTTGTACCCCACAAAATGTACTCAACCCCAGATATGGTAGTCTTGGTGACCCAAGACTTTGAAATAGATTCTGGCCCCCACTAACCACCTGCTCAAACTCAGGATACGGTTTTCTAACACCTGCTTGGACCAAAGATGTGGTTAACGGAGTTGCTGTGGAACTGCTGCCTTAGCTTCTATGATTAGCTTGCTTGCATGTTGTCAAGCAAAGTCCCTGAGTTTTAGTTTTCATCCTTAAATTCCCAAGACACAGGCCCAGAAACTGCTGTTCTCCCACAGAGCTTCAGTCTCTATGGGTGGGTGACAGTCCCTGGCCAGGTAGATAAAGCTCATTTTGGTTTGAATTCAGACTTAGAGTGTTTTCTGAAGTGGCTCCCCAGAATGGTGCCTGATTTGCCGACAAACCACAGAACCCAAAGATGGTCCACAAACCACAGGAAACTGAGGAAAGGCCTGGAACAGATTCTTTTCCACATTCTTCATAAGAAACCGGACCTGCCTACTCCTTGAGCTCCAACTTCCTGCCTCCAGAATTGTGACAAAATGCATTTCCACTGCTTATGTCACCCAGTTTGTGGTACTGTACTTTGTTAAGCACCCTCCAGCAAACAAACAAATTAGATTCAAAGCTCAAAAGGGAAAATAGAGATGGACTCATTTCCTTGTTGATTTTCCTTTAACATAACAACTTTTTTTTTTTTTTTGCATGATAAATTTTGGTTCTTACCTCTAAGTGATTCAAGTCAAAAATTAACCAATGATTTGGGTCACTTTAGCTGTTACTTAAAATTACCTTCCCCACTACTTTGTGGGGTGGGGCCGGGGGCAATCCCACTCAGACCCCTTGTTGACACTCACTAACTGGAGCTTTTGATGATTAATGCAGCTCATCAGGTTGGCTCCTTCCTGCTCATGTATCTTAAAGGTCTCCTGCAGCTCCCAGCAGTGTCATACTAATTCAGTATCCTAGAAAAATTAACAGCAGGAAACAAACCTTTGTAATTTTCTTCCTTTATAAATAGCATTGTTCATTCAGTAAAGGATAGCAGTTCTTGCTGTAACTGTTTCTTCACTGAAAAGTTACTTTCTTTCCATCACTGTTAAAAATCAATCAAAATGAATGCACATACAATTAACCAGCCTACTGAGAATGAGAACATTCTTTTACTTCTGAACTCTTTTGATTTGTCTCTGAGAGCCCGGCCTATTGTACTGGCACCTATAGGAAGCATTCAAGTCTTTGAGTGTACCTTGAGGTTGCCACTGGCAGAAGGAACAGCCAGAGCAGAAAAATCCGGTGCTACATTTTTTTTATATGTATCTCAAAAAAAAAAACATTTTTTTCCTCAGCCAAAAAAATTAGTATTTAATACAACTGAATGTGGAATTTGGGACTTTCTGCTCCAAAGGTGTATAATAATAATAATAATCATAATAATCATAAACCAAAGAGGTGCTATGTATAAGTAGTGGATATATAGAAATTGTCCACTTCTTAGTGTGGAGGAAACTTCAACTCTTGTGTCCTTGGAAGTAGCATAATACATCTTCTTCAACACTGCCTATAAATTTAATAGAAATAGATCACAGTAATTTAAGAGCTTAGCAATTTTTATATGATGTTGCAATTGCTGTGGAAAAAAAAATCAAAAGATTTACATGTCTCTTTAATCTTAACTCCGAAGAAACAAAATTGAAAAAAATATCTTTGCATACAGAATACTACAGTGATCAACAAGAAGCATTTAACAAACCATAGTAATTAACAAAAAAAAAAAAACAAGAAGAACAAAACAAAAATACAAACTTTAAGGATAAGGGAGAAAATAAATGAGCAAACATATATCTGTATATTTAACTCTGTACACAGAGACAAGACACTGTTTGTCCTAATCAGATCGTGCTAGAGGTCCAACCTGAGCCTAACCTGAGCTCTTTGCTGGGTGCAAATGTGTCTGAGAATGAAGTGAGGTGGTAGAAAGACTGACAGCAGAAGAGACAGGAAGCCTCTTGGGAAAGAAAGAGTCAAAATCCTGGGGGAATAAATTCCCAGGAAAGAATAATGCACACCTGCTTAGAATTAAAGGATTCTAGTTTTTCAATACTCTCTGAGTTTTACAAGTGCCAGCTGTTGTTTAAAATTCACATTTGCTCTCCACTTGAATATGCCATGAGCAGTCACCCATTTGCTTATGATGGACTTAAAGATGAGGAGGTTGAGAAATGAAAACTGAAAAACGTGTTTTTGTTAAAATCCCATGATAGGTCTGGAGAAAAATTAGTATTTTTCAGAAACTCATCTAATATAGTATAACCACAAAATACCAAAAAAGAAAAAATGTGACCCCTGTCTTGGCATAGAAAGCAACACTGAATGCATCATCTTCGGTCTCTTTTGAACATCCAAGGACATTGTAATTTTGTGCCCAAGGTCCAGAGGGGCCTCAGCACAGCACTGCCTCAGATGAATAGTGTCCCCAACAATGATACCAGACACAAATCCTAGAAACAGGTGCCACCCAACAGTTGACTTTATGTTTTATATGAAGCTATTCAGAGAAAAATAGTGATGAGCCTTTCAGTACCTTCAGGGAGTAGGAGCTGTAATGAAACTCTGGGGCTAAGAAAAATGATTTGCACTGGGAAACAAGGATTTTTTTTCCATATGCTTAATTTAAAATTGCTTCATTCAATTCTATAATTTCCCATTTTACTGCAAGCTTACTTTACCTTTGTATTACAAAAATTAATTATTGAAGACTATACAATGTCACAAAATCAGGAAAGAAAAATTTCACTTCCTTGAATTTTACTGCTGTGCTAGAAAGAAATGAAAGAAACTTTCTTTGATAATAGACCCTATTCTCCATAGATTTCCATCTAAATTTAGAAAAACATGGCTACATTCAACAACTATTTAGAATATTAAATCAAAAACTGCACATAATGGTGCTACTTAACCACACAGTCACATCCTCACAATTCTGAATGGCACCAAAACAGGTGATTCACCTGACCTGCTTCTTTCCTTTGGTATCATGCAAATACCTTGCTTAAAGCATTTCTATGTTCTTTCTTATAATATAGTTGGGTAATTCATTGGCATTAGCTATTACTAAAAACGCGTTAAGTTGTAAAACTGATTTTACCTTCCAAGGCAAGAGAAATGATGGGTCCTGAATTTAAAAGAGAAAAGTAAATATGCAATTTTTTTTTGTTCAAACTTGACATCCATATCTTAGCTGTGATTTCTTGCCCACATAAAACATTCTCTGGAAGAGGCAATTTACTTCATTGAGGCAATAATTTAACTACCAATGTGTTTAACCTGTAATGACCAAATACACTAAAAAGAAAATATACCAACAAAGATTGCAAACAGTGGTTTTTTTTTTTTGAGTGAACAAAAATGACTTGCATTTAATATTCTTATTCCATATTGGTCCTGTTGAGTTGAGCAAAATGGCATGAACGAGGTCCTAGCTGAGATTATTTATTCAAGTGAAAACAGAATTAGAAAGGGCGGTGACACATACATCATTGCCATGGTAAGAAACAGCCTCGAAAATTCAGTCTCAGTTGAGTGTATTAAACTCTATGAATGACTGGGCAGGCAAAATTATAGTCCACTTGGATAATTATAGTTCACAGTCATATCTAATGGGATCTGCATAAATCAGAGTATTGTTTGCTACAAAGTGTATTTATACTTGTCAAATGATTGTAATTGGACATTTACAAAGGACCATTTCAATTTATAAACATGACTTTTTAAATGAATATTTATAAAGCACTTGTTAAAAAAATAAATTTACTCAGGTAATTTTGAACTGTGATTTTACAGTGTGTAATATAAAACCATCTCTTACTAAGAAAACCTCTCGAAACGTCTGTTGATGATAAAGTTCAAAATTAGATATAGATAAAATCCTTTCACAAATTCCTAGTGAAAAAAAGGACAAAATATTTCAAAGTATCTATGTTTAGCACCCCCCCCCAAAAAAAAATAGTAGCCTAAGTTAAACTCTTAGCTATGGGACTAATTTGGGAGGAGAGAACAGCACCAAAGCCATACACATCAGTACACAGATGCACGTGCTCTCCCTTACAACTTACACAGAGCCTGTTGGACCATTCTACTTACATTGTAGAACTTTCTAAGAGTGTAATAGTAATTTATTACCCAAAATATGAGGAATTGGAAAGTGAAACAAGCACTTAGATCACCACGTGTTCTACTTTGGATAACCTTATATTTTTCTATTTGAATTTATTTATATCTTATGGAATGTTTCTTTTTATTAATAAATTAGCTCTGCACAATTGAGATCCTTTTCATAAAGCCATTGCCTGTGATGAGGGTTACCTGTTAGGAGTGTAAACAACCAATTCAAGGACCTAATTCCTTCAAATCTTCCACCAGCCACCTAGGGTCTGGCTCCTTCTCTTAGCCTGGAGATTATTCTGTGTATTGGATGACCTTACTGACTAATGCATGCTGTCATTAAGGACATAGCCTACAAAAGTCTTCCTAGTGTTTTTGCTTCTATTGAGTTGGGTTGGGCTGGAAAAAGTCTCCTACAAAAACAAGCTTACATCAGATAAGCTTATGTGGCCAATTCCTGCCTTACTTCCAACCTGGGATCTACTTAGTTCTTCTTTGGTCTTTCAAGGTGGAATGACACCTCCAAACTTCTTGGATGGATGTAAACCTAGGAGCTGCTTGACACAGAACAATCTAAGGGTACGTGATATGAGTGGAAAGAATATATGGCCCTTTCAGTTCCCTGTACAACTGCTTCATTCTTATTGACCACACTGCCCCTTCCATCCAAATAGGCCCCACAGAATAGTCTAGCTTTGTTGCTGAGAAATCAATTTTTTTTTTTCTTACAAGTAGGACACACCCGGACTTCTTTGACAGGGAAGATGTTTTTGAGCTTCTCTAGAGACTGGAATGTCTCTCCTGTCACTGTAAGCTCCTTGGGAATCACTGGTTGCTCCCAAAAGGAGCATGGGATGGACTCTCACCTGAAATTAGCCTCTGCTCTGCCTTCTTAGAGCACTTTTCCGTTTCTCTTTCCCCATGTTGTTTATGCTCATTAAGATTCACTTAGATGAATACATTGTCTTCAAATATTTTCTTCTTACAGACATTCTCCTAAAATCCCTGTGTTATTTTGTTGATTAAGCTTTTCACAATATTTTGTAAACAATATTTCCAGTGCAACCATGGGATCCAATGTCCAGAAACCTGGCTCATTAAACTCTATAATCTCAGTTGCTGCCATCGAATCAACAAATTTCCGGTGGATGAAGGAGTTAGAATAATTATGTGAAGACCTCAGTGCCTGAGATCAATATTCTACCTATTTTAAAATGTGAAAACAGGACTTACATTCAGTTAAGCAATTAAGATAATTTAATCTTCACATAGTGAAGGTGAAGCACCTGACTGGTAAGGAATGTGGGACAGAAGACAAAAGAGAAGGTAGGTCAAGTCTTCCGCCTCAGTGCTTTCTGGTCATCACCCACACACCTTACTGAACTTTCTTCTATATTGCCAGGGATAAAAGCTCTGGTGCTATATTTATATTTTTACTTCTATTCATCAAGCTTGCTTTCCTTAGGAATCCTGAGTATCTACACCAAAGATACATTGTATGGTATTTTGAGATAGAAAAAGAGTTAAAAAGACATTGCTTTCTCTTGCATGTCAGTGCACAAACACGTGGGCCTTGTAGACCTATGTGGCAGTGATTTCTTGATCTTTGCCTTATGGGTATGCTGAGATACCTTGTAATAAATAAAAAATCCAGGAAGCCAAAGTTGGTAACTTTTAAAGATATATTTTAGTTGTCAATGGACTTTATTTATTTATATGTGGTTCTGAGAATCGAACCCAGTGCCTCACACATGCTAGGCAAGCGCTCTGCCACTGAGCCACAACTCCTTGATTGATAATGTTTATAGAAGCATTCCAAGCATTAAGGAGCAAAATAATCCAGATCCAGTAGATTTATTTTTATGAGGATAAATCTCTGGGCTCTCCCTGGTGACAAGGATCCCTTATACAATTATCTGGCTGCCAGGTAATGGCTGGTTCCCTTGGGCAGAGAGGCCTGTTCCTGAGTCGGTATGGATCCTGACTGGTTAGACACTCAGCAGAGGGGTTGGGAGGCAGCTCAGCCCTGCTGTGGTTAAGGTCCAGTGTTAAGAAGCTCCATCTGCACCACTTCCGCTCCGCTGCATGGTGGCAATTGATCCCTCATCACAACAGCAAAAAAGATAATCAGTAAAGTCAATCCACACAACTTGGAAGACTCATT
This sequence comes from Urocitellus parryii, assembly GCF_045843805.1. Classification (NCBI taxonomy): domain Eukaryota; kingdom Metazoa; phylum Chordata; class Mammalia; order Rodentia; family Sciuridae; genus Urocitellus; species Urocitellus parryii. Next base: position 13,527,998 of record NC_135540.1, on the reverse strand, counting down.
TCAGATTTCCTCTTTAGGTCTACTTCCTGTGAAGACATTCTACCATCTAGCAGAATGTCCAACACAGTTACTCATGCTTGACTACTGGGGAAAAGGCACAGGTGTCAATCCCAGGAGATTCTTTGCAGGAATTTACTATGTTTTTTTTTTTTCAGGGCTAGGGATAGCACCTGGGGTTTGGCACATGCTACACAGGTGCTTTTCCACTGAGATAAGGTCCCCAATGCCATCTGGAATTTACCTTTTAACACTTCCTGGAAAACAGTGACTCATAAAGACAGAAAAGAGAAAGTCTTCTATCCCTTAGGGAGAAGATCTGAACCACACTAGCTTTATGCTGACCAGGGACAAGGGAATTGTGATGAGCAAAGAAGAAAGTTCACAAGGATGATGACTCTGGGGCCTCAGTAGCCACTCATATTATATCTTGACCTTGTACATCTCCTCATACCAGTGACCACCAACCTCTTATCTTTCCTTCTTTTTCACTTACTGATTTACATAAAGTGTCGGTGGTTCCTATAAATTAATTTTGGAGAACTAACTTTGGACACCTGTTTTTAGAAGAAAGAGAGACAATCTTTGCATTATATAATATATACTATTATATAAAAAAATAATCATGCTGTTTTCTTTCCATTAATGTTAGTTAAAACTTTATACATTGGCCAAACTGGAGTATGCTCGGCTTGATATTGTTCCTGTTTGGCTCCCGTTGTTTGTGGCCAAGTTCTCCCATGCTCTTTTTTCTCCTTTGAGAGCCAAGAACCTGGCAACCAGGGTTCAGTGGCCCATATACCCAGGATTCAGAGCATGGTTCTTGCTCGGCCAGTAGGATTCTGACTTTGATTTGGAGACTTTTGTCCACATCATTCTCTAACATGCAAAACATTTTACTTTCTTGTTTTTATTTTCCCACACTAGAATGGCAAATGTTAGAAGGCAAATTATTTTTTCTCAGTTTCTTTAGCTACTGTGCCATGTGTAACAACAATATCTGGCATTAGGTCCTCAATAGTATTTCCTGAGTGAATGATTAATATATGAATGAATATTAAAACCAAAATTAATGTACGGAAAAACTGACTTTCTGTGGATTCCTACATATTTTTAAGGGAACAGGATCATCTCAATGTTTAAGTTGCTAACATATATTGAGATGTGAGTGAAGCCAATTTTTTGGCTTCATAATCTTAAGACTATTCATAAGACTATTCTGATTATAATAGAACTTAAAACATTCGCAAACAAAAGTATAAAAAAGACAGATCGTAGGTGAATTTTTTAAAAATAACATTTTCCAAATTTCTGCAAACATATTAAGGAAACGATATAGCTATATAGAGAGAAATAGCTAGTGATAAGTGTTGTTCATTTTATAGATCTAAATGATTTATCACAATTTTCCATAGTAGAAAAGATGATACTGCATTCATTGCTTGTAATTTTTTTATCCTGTGACTTAATCTTGCCCTTCTACCTACATTAGAAATGTTAGTCAACTACCAGTGTTTATGTATATTTTTCCAAAGGAATTATCAAATCCTAGAGGGCAAAATCTAAGCATTATTTATGTGTGTATTGCTTAAGCCGAAGGTAGCTCCTCTCACATGACAGGAAAAGATATTCTATTGAACTGAGTTGAAGTAGAACATTTGGTGTGCCTGAATAGTTAGCTGGAAATCCTCTGCACATATGAAGTTTAACTTCATCAGTGTTATAGCACATGAGCTAAGGACATGTAAAAAAAGAACAGCTAAAAGTAAATTTTCAAAGCAGAATCATGATTAATGGATTGACTAATTATTCTTTGCTATGGAGAACATTTGATATCATTTAGTATTCCTTCTTACCTCTCTTTGTAAAATAATTATAAGAACCATTTGTTTCAAATGATTTAAATGGTCCCTTAGAACATTTTACATCATAATAGTATGTTAGTTATTTAAAAATTTAATAATCAAAATGAATACATGCAGTTTTAATGAAAAATATCCCTTAAAACTATTGTCCAAACTTAATAAAACATTCCTCAGCTGGTCTTGAAAAAAGTTTTTAAAAAATACACCTATCTGTATCTTATTATTCAGTCTGTGACCTTATTTTAGTTAATTGTATATTTATGTTTATCATGAATCTCTCAACGTAGATGAGTTTCTCTTCCCCTGTAGTGGCTCATTGAACTGATAGTTTTGACATTTTTCTCAAAAAAATCATGCATAAAGTATCATCATAAAATCTAATTTACAGCTGTCCTCCATTTGAATACAACTGTTTTCTCCACACTCTACTTAGTTATGCAGCTTGTTAAAAACATTTGCATGTCATATGTGAGATTTTTTGATGGAATGTATTTCCATAAGAGACTCAGTTGTGGAAGTGTTATCTTCATCAACTTGAGATTTCAAAAGCAAAAATCAACAACCTCATTTCAGCATTTTCTGAGAAACAATTTTTGAACAACAATTATTAGAATCATAGTGCTCCAAAATGGAAAAAAAAGTGTTACTAAAAATGACACATTTTCAATATTTGATGCTATGTGCCTTAGATATGCAACTCTAAATTTTACCAATGTATTTTTGAAATAGATTCGTGATAGATGTCTATTATGCTCAAATGTCAAGGGATTCTATGTCATTATACACTTCATTGAATGGCACAAATGTCACTTAAAATTTTTCTGCTACTTAATAACTCTATTACAAGCTAGTTTGAAATGACTATGGGGTAATTTACTAAATTGTGCTCTAATTACCTGCAGTATATTAGAAGCAAAACCAAAGTTCTGGTCATTCTGGAGGGATTTAGGAAGAGAGGAAAGTACCTGCCTGGATCTGCTGGGTAGTATGGGATCTGTTCTAAGGATTGTAAATGACAAGCCTCATATTCTCTTCTGCAGAGTGTGGAAGGTATCCCCTATCACTTGATTCAGTATTATGGCAAACACCAATACATTTAAAGTTCACAAAAATACTTTGCAAACCGTGAGGTGCACACCGTGTGTAAAATAGCAGTGGTTTTTCTCGAACATCTGCGGAAGAGAGCAGGTTGAGGTCTGCTGCCCTGCAGAGGAACTCAGTTTAGCTAAAGGCCAGGGCACAGTTTTGAGCAACTAGAGAAGAGGGCCTTTCTTTGAGAAAAAACAAAAACAAATGAGCTAACAAAAACCTGAAGGACTGGGAAAGGTGTTTTCTTAAGGTGATCCCCACGCTAGCTATTTTTCTCGTTCTTATGCACTCATGCTGCCAAAGTGTACCTTAGGCAGGTGTCCACCTTCATGTAGATGTCTGAAGCCAGGAGTCTCTGGAAATTTCCTGCTATTTCTCCTTATCTCTTACCCAAGTTGAATCATTTACCAAGTCCTGTAAGTTTTATCTCTGGAAAGTGGCTTTTTATTATTTAACAGAAAATATCTATAAATCCCATAGTATATGAATATTTTATACAATTTCTTAGTATAGTGTGGCTTAATTTCTTCATAGGTACATGTGTATCCTATTTTTAGAGCCCTTTGAACTCTGAGTACCCTCACACCCTGCACAAGAACAATTGGTCTCATGATTAGAGTAAAATGAACAAATTAACTCACAATACAATGTTGTTAGGTATAGTTTTTAAAAGGCAAAATAATTTAAAACTGAAATAGAAAATCATCTTGTAAAACTATTTTTCTTAATGGAGAATATTCATGCACTGTCAAGGGGATGGAATAGATGAGTTAATATGTTTTTGCATATTTAATTTCTGCAATCTTATGAGGTCTGACAGTTATTAAACAAGTAATTAAGAGGCATTATGCAATTACATTTAACTTGCGTTTGTAAGCGATGTTTAATTTAAAAGGTAACTGTATAATGGTTTTCATGATACACATTTAGAGGCAAATTTCAGGAGACGAGTATGTGAATTTAAAACATGACAATTTTTAGGACAGCTCTTTTTTCACATAAAGAACCTAAATATATTCATAATTAGCATTGTAAAACCCTCAACATCAATTTTATAGCTCAAATTTGTTAATTAGTCTAAATTTTCAATAAAAATCTTTTAAATTCAAACTTTTAAGTTTGTAATGACGTTCTACAGAAGTGTAGTCTTTGTCTTAGCATTCATTTATTGACACTAACACAACAGAGTAGGCTGCTCATCTAGGTCTGATTTGATGATAAAAGCATTAAGTTTATTGTGAGCTCTTGATGCTAGGAATCAATTCAGATGATATAAAAATAACTGCCATGTAATAATCTGGTTTAACAATCATGCCATTTAAATTTTCAATGTTGGTTTTGATTTTTATTTTGCTATTGTTGTTATGTATTCAATATCAATTATAATTGTAAGTTTTAATAATTTAGTTCATGCCATGTGCTAAATTAAGAAGAATAACCACAAAACTCTCATGCTGTTTCCTACACCCCTCTACTATGCTGGTCAATTCAGTTGATTTTAAGTTTTTTCTTCATATGTCCTATTGATTTTATTTCTGGAATACGTCTTGTATCTGTTTTGAGTTTTCCCCTCCCCTTTAATTTGAATCTCTCTGCTTCTCAATTTTACTCTTGGACTAGCTTCAAAGATGTTTCTCTTCAATCCTCCCTTCTGCAAGTTTCTTATTAGAGCTTCAATACTTTTATGTCAAACCTTTGCTCAAAATCTCTTTTAAGCTTTCTTCCTAGGCTTACTGGAAAATAAAATAAAAGTGCATAGTCTCTGGCTGTGATAATTTTTCGTCTACACACACACACACACACACACACACACACACACAAAGATAGGGTGGGTCAAGTTTACCATGAAAGTCTTACTTCTTATCACATACCCCCTTTTTCTTTCTATCCTACAAACACTAGAGTACCGCTAATTCCATTGGTTATTTAGATTTTACTCTTGCCATGTTTTGCTATCAGAGTCCTAATATTGAAATGCCTTTCCTTCTTCCTCCACTTACCCTTTGCCCACCGCAATCTCTTGATTTTCTAGATAGTCAGTGGAATAAAAGATTTTCTCCACAGAACCTTTCTTTTCTCTCTATGAGTTATTAATTTTTATCAACTTTCTGCTCTTCGTGGATGAGTACTTGGCCTGTTCTATCTGGATTGAAGTTAACTACCATTATTATTATCTCCTCCACTAACATAGGGGTGTTTGTCAGCAGAGAATATCTCATGCCCATTTTTATCTTTTCCTGCTAGGTATTCATAAGCATTTGTTGAAGGAAGAAAGTAGAAAGGAAATATTTCTGGATTTCCTCTTGCTGTGTTACCTTTCTGAATTAATGAGTATATTACTCTGAAAATTTATGAAATTCCTTATTATGAATACATCATATTTCTGTAATATAATTTCAAGGACCCTGGTAGCCTGTCTTCACTCCTGCTCTCTGATCTTTTGAAGTCTGCTATTCGGAGGAAGTTTTGATGAGTGATCCCATCCTATTTGCCTTGAGTTGAATCTACTATTTACCATGTTCTAAAACCTTTTCCCATCTAAATTAATATTTCAGATTTTTTTCAAATTGTTCTGCACAGCACTCAATCCACATATCAGTTTTATCTGAAGAAAAAAATGTTTTTTTTCAAATTTTCCCATGCACATATTCCTATTTAGTGTTGACCCACTAAATAGGAATATTCTTCTACTTAACATAGAATATTCTTCTACTTAACATTTACTCAGTAATCACAGAGAGATTTTAAAAATTACTATACTACACATCGCTCTCAGATAATTCTTGAATTCTTCACTTAAGTATGAGATTTTGAAATATAATAAGAGTTAAAAATGAGACTTTTTCTCCCTGTTCCTATATTTACTAAAATTTATAGTACAGTGAGTGCAAATAAGGGAGTAATTTAATAAATGCAGGCTGTTTTCCAAAAATTTAGCTAACCATTGCAATTTTATGCAAGAGATCTAAATGTATTCTTGATTCACTTATGATTCTGACTTCATTTGCTTTTGGGGGCCATTATTATAGAACCAATTAATTTTTTAAAGTCACATTATTAAAAACCATGTCTTATGAAATATGATGGCTATTTCTTTCCTTCTCCTCTGTTAAGCATTTCCCAGCTAACCTGAAAAGAGCCAACAGTGACCTTAGTTAATAAGAATCCCAGGGATAATTGCACTAATTGGGAAATTGCTGGCTTGAGCAGCTTAGAGTCCTCCTATTCACTGGAAGTGTATTTTCTTTTAGTATTGCCAGGTTCATTACATCTCCTAGTAGAATTTTAATAAATTTTTTCAATGAAAATTTTAAAAAATAATTTGCCACATGATACCAGCCAACATAATTTTTGATCAGAAGTGTTTTATTGTTCAAGCACAGAGTAAAATAGTCACATCTTTAATGGCAAAAAGTAACTACACCAAGAGGCAATTGTGGCAGAGGCATTCCTTGACTGTGGATCAATGACTCTGATAAACCAAACCTGCCTTGTGGTGTTGGCAAAGCTCTTTTCAGCATCTGTGAACCAGTGACTTTACCTTGTTAAGTGTGAATAGCTGCTTACACATCATGGGACTGCTAGCAGGGTTAAAGTGATGTATATGTCAGCCTTTGGAACCATGACTTGCATTTGTAACAATGATTATATTTTAATTAATTTTAAGTTAATATTTTACATTCTGCAAACCATTTCCTCTTCTAAAAATGTTGTGCAGAGTTAATCAATGATTTCTAAGCTTCATTTTCATGATTTTGCCATATATATTTTTGATTGATTTCTTTATAATGAATTTGTTTATTTTTTCTTGTTCTATAGATTCATAAGTTTACTAACTTTATTGATATGCATATTTATTTAAAATCCACATGGACTATAGCAGTGATCCTCCTGCCTGAGCCTTAGGAAGAGCTGGGGTTTCAGGATGTTGGCTATGGATTGTGATTCTTACTGCAACCCAGTTGGGTGGGGAAAAGGCATTATCATCCTCTCTTCACATTTGTGAAAAATGGGACAAAGATAAGTAGCTTTCTCAAGCCAACACTGGAATTTAATAAGTGGAAGAGCTGTGTTTCAATCCCAGACCTGCCTAACTTTAAATTCTGTTGTGACATATTTTTCATGAAAAAAACATACAAAAGGAATCAATGGAATCAAATCCTTTGGTGCATCTCTCTTTTTTAAATTTTAAGCTAATCCAATTCTGATATGTATTTAATTCAGAGTATTGTATCACTTAATAATAAAAGACTTACCCTAACATATGATCAATAGACATCCAAGAAGGAGCAATTTAATATCTTTCATTGTCAATCAGGATATTTTTCTTCTGACAACAATACCAATATCAACAAAGAGCTGAATCAAATTCATTGATTTTCTATGGGTCCCTCAGGATCTTTCATCATATTTCCTGCTACATCATAAAGGAAAATACACTTAGCAGGACTTGGTAAATCTATACCTGAGAAGACTAACCTGAACTATATTAAAAGAGGTATCTTAGGTATAGCCTACCCTGCCAGCCTGCACCTGACACTGTCAAAGAGCTCAGTCATTCTGAACATTGCCAGGTTATAGAAGGTTTGGGTCTCTAGAATTTCCCTACGTCCCATGTTATATTCCCAAACAGCATGGCTAAGTGTTTATGAATGTCACTTTGCTGCACCTAAGAGTCTTGACTGAAATATTCATATAATATCCAACCATGACAGTGCAAATTGCCCCCAAGCATTAAGGGCAATATCCAGGATCTCTGGCTACACTCGCGCATCAAAAGACATAAGATCCCGGTCCTATCCAACTCATCAATATTTCTGATAATTCTTTGGGAGAAACTATGGAGGGATACTTAATTGTTTTATTCAACTTGACTCCAAATTCCTGCTTTCTCATTCCATGTTCTTGTCACCTCTGCATGTGGAAAAGTCCTTCCCCAATCATTTGCACAACAGGTTCAGCAGCACAAGGCTCTGATTTCAGTAGGCTTTTAAAGAAGGGTTGATGACAAAGCAGAAATAATTACATAGTAGCATAAAATAAAAAAAGGTCAATACTAAAAAAAAGCACTCTTTATAAAAGCCCTCAATATTCTCGTAAGAAACATAACATCTTGTTTTGGACTTTTGTTTTAGGACTCTGGCTATGAACAACTCGTGCCCTCATCTAAAATATTCATCTTCTTCATTTCTAGGTTTCTACAGTTCCTCCAGAGTATTAAAGAAAAAAAAACTCACAAATAGATTCCTTTTTTCTATCTAAAATTCTACTTTTAAACTTTCTACTAATGAGTTCCCTAAACAAAAGTTTTATCTTCTCCCGACATTTTTTTTTTTTGAAATTCTGTGACCATTTGCTTTTCTAAACTTTTCTTCTGTTACATTGATACATTATTACTTCATGGGATTCTTAACTCAGCACACAGAGATAATAATAAGAAACCTGTTTGGAGAAGGGTTATGAATTTTCAAATGCACTTTGAAGTGAGAGCTATAAACAAAGGTTAAACAAAAAACAGCAAAGGTTTATCATTGACTCTAAAATCAATTTTCATTCTTCATCACTGAAAAATTGGGGATGAGACCATTACTCTGGCAGAAAACAACAATGGTCTAGTCTGCTTCATGTAACTTTGCTTTGCTTGTGTCTCATGTCCTCTCTCCTGTTCTAAAAGTTCAGCTTCTCACTTTAGTTCTTTTATAACCATTCCTTGAAGAAAAGCAGAAAGCTTCATAATAAAAGTATTCAATATTTGAGTCCCTGAAATTACAAGATTATAAGAGAAATGAAATAATTTTATGATATGAAAACAGTACTGCCAAATTGCAATTACTAAGCATACTTCTTATTCAGAGATAAACCATTACCTCTCTAAATCTCATGTATGCACATATATATTAACAGACATGCAGTTATGCTTAGAAACTTCTTGCTCACTTTTAGGTGCTATAAATGTCTTATGATAAAATATGAATAAAATGAGAATGATTACAAAATTAACTTAGGTATATCTTAGCAAAATGTAAAATTTCATGAAGTCAATGAAATTGTTAAGCAAAAATTTTTATCATTATAAACTGTACATCTGGTACAGTGTACAAGTTTAAAATTGAAAACACTACTGACAATGATCATGACAAAGAGCCTGAGAAAGCAAATTATTTCAATATCAGGTGATGATGACTGGCCTTTTAGAAAAATTGATATTTTTAATTGTTTTTTTAGAATAAATTATTTTTGGACTCTCTCTTTTGAAGCCAAATATGAAGTGAAGGCTATTGTAGGATTCCATCCCACAGCATGGAAATGATAGCTATGCAAATAAAATATTAACAAATCATTTCTTCCATCTGAAATTGAGTGCACACTGTAAAGGACAATCCAATGTTGTGAACAGGGCCTCAGTTACTAAGCAACTCTTAAACAAATGTAGAGAGGAAATGGCAAAAATGAAGAAATGAGGGAGGAAGAATGGAAGGAGAAAATCCTGGACAGTGCTTCCACTATCATGACTTAGAATTAACCAACTACACCACTACTTTCCATACGTAGTTTCAGAAATCATTTCCTGTGGAGAGACAGATACCTTTCTGCAAAGAGAAAATTCTATCTCTAGGCCAACATTTAGCATTAGAATTGCAGTTAGAGTTAAAGTAGAATAACACCTATTGCTTCTGCCTTGCAGAAAACACATAGAGCATCATTAAGACAGTTGCCTTCATCACTTGAAAATTGCAATGGCATCATGTTTATGCATGGAGATGCCCCACGGAAATCTCTAGATGTAGTGTCTGAGTCATAAGTGTTAAAATAATTTTAGCTCACTTTCCCTTGAAGAAGGCAGAATCCTTGCAAATTTCTTCTTACTAATGAACAGATTGAGTATATGCCCAATGTTCAGTCCTCAACTGTTCATGGAGCAGATAACCAATTGTTACTCCATCTTTCCTACTTTTCTATCACTCTTCTTTTAATTTGCAAAGGAGGAAACCTCAAAGTATACAAGAATAATTACATCTTAATGAACCATTTTTGTTATTTTTCAACTTCAATTTTACATGTGATTTTTATTTCTTTCCAATATAACAAATTGATTTTCATATATGCTTCTATACTATTTTATTTTTATATGACATAGAAAAAAAGTAGAGCACTGATTTCTTAGTTTACTTAAACAATTACCTTGACATATAAATATCATAATGTGAACTGAAGCATTTGCTTAAAATGTAAGAAGCTTTTCTTGAAATATGTGTTCACATTCGAAACAATAGAATTTATAAGGAAAATTATGAAACAAGGAAAAACTATACACAGTGCCAACATATAATTTTGCTGTTATATATTTGGCTCTGCACACACAAAAAAAATGATCGCACTCACCCCTCAAACACTGTTCTTTTTTAGTCAGGTGCCACAAGCAAGCACCATTTTAGGAGTGCTGAGTTTGTTAAAAACAGAAAATGCTTCTTTAAGGTAAAAATAAGATACAATGAATCTACTTGATAAACATGAGTGCTAGTCGAAAATTGCATTCTGCCAGAAAGTTACTGCATTTAATATGGCCACCCAATTGTAAACAGTTGCAGACTGCACTGAGGAAAATTATAACTATCTAGCATCACTTGGGATGCAGTTGATTATGTTCATGGGAACCGTTTGTGTAGAATTTATATTGCATCAAAAAATGCTGACAAAATCAACATTTTACATTACTGGAAAAATTATAAGACTGCTCTGTGACAAAGTATGATTGATGAACCCATTTATTTAATGTATGTTTTTTAGTCAATGGGTTTCTTTTCAAATTATATAGCTATATCCTCGTCTTAGTTATTCCTAATAATGTTAAGTTAAAGTCATTTTTTACCTTGATGGAGGAAAAAGTTATGTTAAAACTATTTTCAGTCAAATTATTTTAGCTAGATATATAAAATTCTATTTCTATAGGTCTCAGATGATTTAAGTTGATTTTTTAAATTTTTTTTATTCCTTCTGTTTAGTTTGAAAACCTAGGAAAAGTGCTGATACTTTCATCTGACTATCAAGTATGTGAACTTAGGTGAAAAGTTCTTGTGTTTTCCCTTTGATATTTATCTTCAACTTTATTGTGTTGAATTCTAAAACAAAAACAAAAAGAAGAAAGAAATGAATAGCCTCTTCAATAGCAGTTCTTCAATAGATCTCAAAGTCTTAATTCTTGGATGTGCTGTTCCAGAATGACTCCAGATAGGCCAGGGTCTTCATAAACTTCTCCGTAGAACACTGTCTAGACAGTAGACACTAGACTGAAGCAGAAACCTTTCTACAGTGGTGATTCAATAAACTCAGTGGACACTATATTCCTCTTTCAATTTCCTAGCTTTCAGCCAAAAATCTAGGGCATGTTTATACAGCACTATTCAAAACATTTGAATTTCACAAATTTTCAAATGGTAGATGGGTTGAGTGTAGATTTAATTGTTCTTCACCATTTGAATTGCTAAGATCTTTATAATTGTCAATCTTTAGAAAAATGTAAGGACAAGGTTAGTTCCTAAGGAAAGATTTTTATGTAGTCAGAGATTCATTCCATTACTAAAACCCATTACCTGAGTTATTTGAGGTGTTCATGATTGACTTATGCTTCATGATACACAAGAGACAACTTAGTTTAGATAGTTACATAGTCACCACTCAGGAACAGAAGATACTTCTAGTCAATTGATTCATAAGTTTTCTATTATTTAAGACTTTTTTTCTGCCAGGCCCAGTGGTGCATGCCTGTAATCCCGGTGGCTTGGAGGCTGAAGCAGGAGGATCACAAGTTCAAAGCCAGTCTCAGCAAAAACTAATGTGCTAAACGACTCAGTGAGACTCTGTCTCTAAATAAAATACAAAATAGGGCTGAGGATGTGGCTTAGTGGTAAAGTGCCTCTGAATTCAATCCCCAGTAAGTCCCACACCAAAAAAAAAAAAAAAAAAAAAAATCATGGACAAAATATAAGCCCCAAAGGCATACCCCCAGGAAACTACCTTCTCTAACCATACCTTGCCTGCCTTTGTAGTGGTACCTGCTTCTCCACAACCCCACCAAAATTCTTACCTAAGCTTCTCCAGAAATATTCACCATAATTGATTTTAATAATATAAGCAAAAGAGTTTCTAGAAAAAAGTTCAATGTAGTTAAACTTCCTATTTTCCTGTTGCTCTCTTTTACTTGACCACTGGCCAGGAAGAAATCAACAGTCCAGGTGCTAAAGGCCCCTTTACTTGTTCTTTCACAAACATGTATCCAGTACAGTAGTTTCCAGAAGTCTACTTGCAAATGCAAAATGTGATTAAAAAAAGAAAAAGAAAAAGAAAAAAAAAAACAAAACAAGACAAATCCTTTAACAAGGCCTCTGGCGTTGAGCTGGAGCTTCACAGAGATGTCTACATTTTTAAGATCAGAGAAGTTACCAATTGGACTCCATGGTAACAGCTGGTGGGGGGAGGAAAGATAGGGGAGAAGAAGCTCTCCCCTTCTCCCATGTTGTCCTTGAAGGGTTAATTTGCCCAGAACAGTGAAAGAAAAAGCTGCTTTTATGTGAACTTCTGAGCTCCTCCCCTTACATGCTGGGTATAAAATTCTGAAACTACCTAAACTCAGGGTTCAGGTGATTGTCTGATTACAGCAAAAGCTGTGTCCTCTGAACCTGGCTACAGCCAAATAAAACTGATATCTTCAGGGCCTTGCCTCATCTGTCCCCTACTCACCTTCAGTTACCACCCAGTTAATCCCTATCAGGGAATTAATGCACTGATTGGGTTAAGGCTCTCATAACCCAATCACATCACCTCTAAACTTTCTTGCATTATATCACACACTAGGGACATCTCATTTCAAAATGTGATGTTCTCTGAAAGTTCATAGGTGATACAATGCAAGAATATTTGGAGGTGAAATGATTATGAGAGTTGTAACATAATCGGTATATTAATCCACCTCTATGGATTAATTGGTTGATATTTATGCAGGGAGGGTGCAGCTGCCAGAGGTAGATGAATGATGTCTTTGGGGTGTATATTTTATCCTGGTGAGTAGAGCTCTGTCTGCATTCTATCTTCTGTGTTTTGAGCTGCTTTCTTCTGCCATGATGTTCTTCCTTCCCTTGGGCCCAGAGATGTGGAGTCTGCCAATCACTGACTGAACCTCTGGAACAGTGAGGCAAAATAAACTCTTCCTCCTCTAAGGTCTTCTTGTTAGGTCTTTTGATCACAAGGCATGAAAGCTGATTAAAATACAGAACTGATAGAGTGGTTGAAATAAATGAATAAATACTAACCATGCAGAAGTGCAGACAAAATGGAGTAATAGAGGAGGTAAGCTCTAAAATATGTCTGTGAGCTTAGTACAAATCATTGGTTGTACACTGAGCTATGAATGTAAGAAGGAAATGCCAGGGCATTCAGTGATATCAGCAGCTATCCTTTACAAGAATGGGGTGGAGATTTCTGCTTTATTCCATTCAAGAGAAAACAAGAGTTTAGAGTCCAGACAAGCTAATCACTTATTAAAAGAAAAATGAACCTTATTCAAAGCAATGTAACTAAACCCAGAGTGTCTATAAAATACTATTCAAAATATCTATTGTAAGAAAAATAATACAGATACAAGTAGACATAGAAAAATAGAAAACCATAATCCAATTCAAGAAAAAAAATGTCTATGGAAACAGATTCCCATTTGAGCCACATGTAAGCAGAAGCAGAAAAGAGATTTAAAGAAACTATTTTAAATATACTAAGGAACCTGAAAGAAAATATAGTTATAATGGATTAAAATGTACAGACTCTCTGAAGAGACAATAATGAAAGTAAAAACAATTAGAAATTTTAGAACTGAAAAAAGTAAAACAAGTAAAAGGAAAGATTGGGTTTAACAGTAGCATTTAAAATACAGAAGAATAAGTAAATTAGCTTGAAAAGAGACTAATAGAAATTATACAATTTACTTAAGAAAGGCTCAGTAACATATGGGACTAAATTAAGTGGTTTAAAATCTATAATAATTTGATATGATTTATACCTGAAAGTGGAAGAAGTCATGCAAGTGCTAAACAAAAAAATATAAAGCCAACTCAATAAACATTCCATAAAACAAATGACAAAATGCAAAGACCAAAGAAGCAACCAAAGAAATTGACACAGTATATATAGAATACTATGAGAAGGTGAAAACTGGTCACTCATGAGAAAAACAGGAAGCCAGAGAGAAATGGAGCAAAGATTTAAATTGTTCAAGAAACTAAAAAAAAAAAAAAAAAATTAATCCAGGAAGATACATTTACAATGGCATTCTTTTAAATTGGAATTGAAACAAAAGAAACTGAAAAAAATCATTGTCAGGAGCTCTGTAAACTACTACTAAAAAAAAAAAAAGATACTTTTTTTGTTTGTTTCCTTAAAGTGAAATAACATCAGATGAAAATTTAGATCTACATATAGAAAAAAATCAAAAAATAATAAATATGTAGAAGATACAGGAATTTTTAATTTTATAAAAGACTTATCACTACTTAAATCTAAAATTATTACACAAAAGGTAGAACTTGTGACAATATCCCAGATAATGTGGAGGTAATTAGAATGATAATCTTACAGGGTTCATATATTCTACACAAAGTCCAATAATATTACCTTTAAAGAGATCATTACTATTTAAAGATGCATATTTAAGTCCCAAGACTCAGTCATTAAAAACCAATTAAACCAATAAAAGGTAAGAAGTGAGGGATTGAGGAGTGAAAAAAAAGATGGACAAATAAAACAAATTATAGGAGAAATAAATTCAATCCTATTGATCATTCTATTAACTAGATGAAACACTCCAATTAAAAGGTAGAGTGACAGACTAGATTTTTTAAGAGCTAAAAAGGAAAGAAAGAAAGAAAAAGGAAATAAAGGAATGAAGGAAATAAGAATGAAGAAATAAAAAAAGTAATGAAACAAGCTCAATCATATATTATCTAGGGACAAAACATTTTCAATACAAAGACACAGAAGTGTTCAAGTTAAACATGAAAAATGCAGTAAAAACACTAATGATGTGAAACTTAGTCATACATTTACCACCAGACTGTGTAGACCAGGATACAAAGACTTTTACCAGAAATCAAGAGGGAAATCAAAATGTTAATAGGGCCAATTAATTAGTTTTTAAATAATGATGTGTATACAGGATCTGCATTATTCAGTTTTCTGTCACTGTAATAAAGTACCTCAGAGAGTAAACTAATAATAATAATAATAATAATAATAATAATAATAATAAAGGTCTGTTTTGGCTCAGTCTTAGAGGTTTCTGCACATGATCATCTGGTCCCATTGCATTTGACACAGGATGTCATCAGGAGATGTGGTAGAGCAAAACCATTCACTTAACTCCAGAAAGCAAAAGAGAGAAAGAGGCATAGCTTGTGGTCTTTAGGGGCACACCTTCAATGACCTAAGGACCTCTCACTATGCTCTACCTCTTAAAGGTTCCCCTGCCTTCCAGGAGAAACACCCTGGGGATCAACCTTTAATGTCTGGAACTTTGGGGTCATTCAATAATCAAAATATAGCAGGACCAACAAGATGCTCAAAATAAGTGACAAAACTAAAGAATAAGTAGATAAAGACTCGTAGTTGAAGATAATAACATGATCTCTTAGTAATTGATACAGTAGACAAAATAAAAAATTAGGATATATACAAGATCTGAAGAAGACAAATGACTGACTATGTTGATATAATTGACGCTGACAACATATGCCTAACAATTAAAAATACACATTTTATCAAGTGCACATAAAACATCTCACCAAGATAAATGATATGGTGTTCCATTTTTAAAGCCCCAATAAATACCAAAAGACTGACATATTAGAAAATATTTTTCTGACAATTTTTGAATTGAGTCAGAATCAGGAACAGTATCTAGAAAATCACCAAGTACTCAGAGTTAATCAACATAGTTAAAACAGTGCATACAGAGAAATATCGTGCTTCAAATATTTATATTCATAAACAAGTTTTGAAACATTGCTCTAGACTACTGTTTTAGATATCTATAAAAAGGCCCCACCTGCCTACAATTACCATCCAGTTAGTCCATTCAAACTTGGATGGACCAGTTAAGTTAGAGCTTTCATAATCTAATCATTTCATCTCCAAATGTTCCTGCAATAATACAGGAGCTTTTGGGGGGATATCTTATATCTTAACCATAACACTTATAAAATATTTGACAAAACAGATCAAGATATAAGTTGCTAATTATCAGAAATTATCAAAAATATAAATAATAAAGTGCCTATGGTATTGAATAATAGTATGATATTAAAAATAACTGTATAATAATAAAATTCCACATTTTAGGTGAAATAAAAAAATCCTTAAAACAAGTAACTACTACAATTTTAATTAAAATTTAAATGGTTATTAAATATTTAAAACAGAATATATAATATAGGATGTTTAAGAAGAAATAATGTCAAATGTATATGAATCCTTTCAGCAAAATAAAAGATAAGGAAATAATTCCCAAATAATTTTTGAAGGTAACATCCTTCATTCAAAACTTGTTAAATATGTTAAAAGAAAATAATATTGCTGACCAAGAACATTGTAAACCTAGGTGTGAAAGTACTTCAGAAATCATTTAAAACTCGAACCTGCCAATATATATGCATAAGAAATATTTTATGATTTAAAAAGTCATATTAAGTCACTGTGTTAACATAATTTTCTAAAATAAAATTGGCACTTTTTTAAATAGATTCTTTTAAGAGTAATTCTAGGTTCTCAACAAAATTGAGCAGGGAACTGGCTATTTTTTAAGAGGAAGAAGCAATTTTAACACAAAGTGACAGTTCAGTATTAATATATGCAACACATTGACTATTAATCATTTGTATGAATAGTGGGACAGTTTTCCTCACATAATTAACATTCAGGAATTATTAAGATAGTGTTAATTTCTCATAAAACCAAGCTGAAAATTTCAAGGTATATAATATTTGCTTAGAAAGTGCAAATTATGATTAAAGAGAGAATCCATGCCAGTCAGGAGTAGACAAGAGTCCATAGGAATTGACAAATTCTATGAAAATAGTCATTAATTGTTAAACATTCATCCACTGAAACTCTTGCTCTACTTCAGTAGTGTTTATTAGTAAAGCTCTCAGAGTTTTGAACCTGAGAATAAAATTTAACCTGAACTAAAGCCTGAAGACTTTGATATAGTGAAGCCAAAGACTGAACTCAAAATTGACATTGTGAGAGTAAAGTATTTTTAAAAAGAAAAAAAAAAAAGATAGGAGAAGAAAAATTAAGGGAAAATGTGAAGCCAGACTAGGCTATAAATTGGTTAACTTTCTGATCATCTACTGGATAACTCTGCATTTATTTTAATAAACCCCAAATCTAGTAGCTTCAAAATTGATATCTGATTCATTTAAATTTAATGTTGATAAATCATGGGGACATACATCTGTTTGTCCTGGCATATGTATACATTTGTAGGTTCAGAAGGTTGGAAAGCGCCAGTGACCAGTTGGTCAGGGCACTCCAGTCCTCTTGGCTGCCATCCCAAACACATTCCAGATGCTTCTAATGGCTTCCTGTACCCTTTTAGGAACAGTGATCTGGTCAGAAAGACTCAGTGTCTTGCTTGGTCTGATAGTTCAAAATTCATAATTTTGCATTAATTAATCTGTGTAAACTATCCTACCTATTTTGATTTGCATCATGACATTTTTTTTCCTGGATCCTCTGAGAATTCATTTAGTATCTGATAATTCCAAAATATTATTGCTTGATTTTTTTACTTCATGTTGCAGTTCATAATTTTATTCTTAGAGTTTCCCATTTTCTACCAGTTCAGTATGGTGACCTATCAATCTTCAGTTCCAAATCCAATACCATCTCCCCCACAATATTTATTCATTCTCTTCTGTCTCTTTATTTTTGAAGGGCTGGAAAGATGATTTCTTTTTGAAACATCCCAATGATATGTTTCTTTGGGCAGGCTTAATTCTGGTGTCATCGTCAGGTAAGAAGCAGCATATATAAGAAAATAGTAATATTTCCTTAAAAGCTTGGGAGTCCTACATCCTTGTAATTCTACACATTAGGAAGACCTTGGGAAGCATTTTGAAATAAAATTTCCCTAATATTTTTCTGCTTTACTGTGGAATTGGTATTCAAACCCAAGTTCCTGGAGCTTGGCCATTGAAAATAATAAGATTAAGCTCATACCTCAGTCATTAAACTATATATCTAGTTATGTACAATGCATTATAAAAAGAGGTAGACAATTAAAGTGTTGTTTCCAAGGAAGAGTACCACTGGACTCACCAGCATGAGAGTCAGATCATGATTCATAACCAAGTTTCCTTGTGCCAATTATCCCAAATCCATTGTTATAAAACCCATCTATAAAGTCAGAATGAATTGGGTGAAATCTGAAGTCCAGATATATGGTTCTAACTCAGGCACTTGCATAAATTAAGCTGATTTGGCTACAAACACTAGAAAACCTGAGATCAACATATATAAAAATCAAGAATCCTTATTACAAAGTCTGGAGATAAAATTGTTCCCACTTTTTTTCAATTTGGTTTATCAAATGCATCACCAAGTTTTCATTCTTTTTAATTTTTTAAATTTTTTTCTGTTAATTCATCATCAGAATATTGGCTCTGCTTATTTGCAGAAGCTCTACATGTGCAATATTGACATCCCAATGCCAGTAGACAGAGCATCTTTTCTTTAAGTCTCTTTATGACCTACTTTGATGTTTTACCAGACCACAATATTTTCATTGGATGAAACTGAATCATGAAAACACATCCATGTCATTCACTGCAAAAACCCAATATGCATTTTATAAGTAGAGAATTGCCACAGTCAAAACATGAAGTTTGTTTATGGCCACCATTATTTTAAGGCTAAAGCAAAATCTACTACTATTATTTTCATTTAAGTGAATCGCTCAGGAAGAATGTTTGATCTATCAAGGAATTGTCTGTTTTTTCATTCACGGGTTCTGTTATGAGGGACTTATTATTTTACCACAATTTTTTTCCTATAGCGATTTAAAATTTTGACAATTTCTGAGGAAATGTATTAACATTACAAGTCGTTTCTTTTCTCCAAATTTAGAACCAGGCGGTTCTAGAAACTACACCAACTTTCAGCATAATGGGGGCCAAAGGAAAAGAAAATGAAAAAAAAAAAAAAAACGGCCCTCTGATACATTTTATTGACAATATAGCTAATTAATTATTCATCAGACTTGTAAAGCACAGCAAGTCAAGAGAGGGTCATGGCCCAATTTAATACTGTGTAAGTTTTTGATATACCTGACACTTTGGTTGAACCAAGTAAAATTGATTATGTTCCTTAAAGGTGTTGGCTCAGAGAAGAGATTACTTGAGTATATCTAATGAATTCTAGTGGACAGTGGAAGGAAATGACATTTTAAAAGTGCACCCAGGTTTTATAACCTGAGTCTGGTTTTACTTATCATTGCAGAGGATGACCTTTTGCTATCATATGCATACTAATTAGAAGAGATCCTTACATAAAGAAAACATTTTTTTTTGTTTTTTTTGTTTTCGGAATCTTTTTCATGTCTATACTTAGCCATGCAGTCAAGTCCTTGAATGTGATTGCTAATTTAACAAAAGAATTAATAATGTGGAGAAGTGAACCTGAGCTGTGTACCCACTCCTTTATTATCAATGAATATGGCTTCAGAGTAGGTATAGTGGAACAGCCTTAGGTATCATTTTAATAACATCACTTTTCTAAAGAAGGTGCATTTAGCAATGTGAAATGTTAGTGATCATGGGTCTCCTCTTTACTGAGGATGAAAAAGTTATCTTCTTTCATCCGAGACACTGAAAGCACTTAAATGACATTATCTCATTATCTCTATAACATCCTCTGACAGCATTGGCTTGTAGTATAATTCCCATTTTATTGGAGGATAAAGTCATGCACATTATGGTTTTATAATTTAGCTGGGCAGCTGCTCTGCCCTGGCAGAAGAGCTTTCAGCTTTACTTCATCTTGGAAATTTGTCTCATTTATGTCTTCACATTTCTAGTGCAGACATGACCTTAATGTTCCCAGAAACCAAGTATTTAAGTGGTCATTTGTCCAACAACTCTTTCTTTCCTGAAGAAATGTATCTGAATTATATGTTATTTAATTTTGACATGAAGGAGAAATGAATAACATTTTGGATGACTGATAGAAATTGATTTGGGTCATTGTCTAGAATCAGATGAATAAGAAAAGTTTTAAGAAATGTATTTTTTATGATGCTAAGTGGCTCCATTTGCCTTTATGTGGTTACTTTTAAAAGTTCCAATACATAGCTTTAAAAAAAAACAACATTCCTTGCGATTATTTATCAGATACGTGGAACTTAAATCCATGATATGTATGCATAGTGTACAGATTTCCCTATGGATTAATGCAAACATATCCAGAACCTAGTCTAAGGCAGAATAGTATCCTGAGGACTGAGAACTTGGGTTAGTGGAATCATGCCAATTTAATGGAAACCAGTCAACTGACTCCAGACTGAGAGTTCCATCAATTGTTCTCAAGTCTTGCTGTTTTTCTACTTTATATCAAACAGCAATGAAAGGTACACAAATCAGAAATATATTTTCGTAACGGTCGCACATGTTTACAACCGATATGAAGACACTGATGGAAATATGAGTCATGACTTGTCTAGGAAAGAACCCAGGGACCTGATAGTTTGTACTGGATTAACATCAGTTTGTACATATTAGGAGAGGGTCAATAGGAAGAGAGAAAGGGAACATGGAGCCATGGGAATTTGTCTATGCCTTTTCCTTTTCTCTCTTTTCCAAATAAATGTGTGAAGTGCCTTTTCTACATGAGGTATGCTATGTGTATACAGATGTAATTCAACCATGAATCGTCCTTACCAAGTTATATCTGAATATTCCTATAAAAATTAAAAGCAAAACTTATTAAACACAGTAAAAAGGAAGGCATAAATCAACACATCATTTTTCATACTTCGAATTTCCTTGCCACTATCAGAAATCTCACAAATCTATCACAGCTCAGACAGGGGCTGTTACATCCTCCAATATGACAGAAAAATGTGGAAAGAAAAAAAGGTAAAAGACTTTTTCTCTTTGAAAGTAAGGTTGGAATATACACTTTATGATGAAAGCTTTTATGCTTTTAATGAAAGCTCTGGACTTCACTAATGTATTATAGAATAATGAAAGGATTTTTAACAGATACTTAATTTTGACAGATAAATTATGATTGAGTTCTAAAACTTTGGGACTTCGATCTATTATTAGAAAAATGTATTAATATTTTCATTTCATAGCTGTAAGATTTTAATAGATTCCTTTTCCACTTCAGAGAGCCATCCAATTAAAGATTTACTCTCAAAGATAATATATAACATTTTGGTTGAGGTTCAGAGTAAGCATATGCAATCTCTTTTTAAAACAATATTTTACAATAAGAACCATTTGTAACAATTCTCCTTCTCTTTATTGTAAAGGGAGAATATTTATTTTTCTTGGAAATAAGACTGTGATACAATCTCAAATTTACACAAAAATATATAAAACTGTGCCAGAATACTAAATTGATCCTAACTGTTCTCAGGTCTTAGGAGTTATGTATCTTTAGTGGAAAAATTGCTTTTGAATCAGGAAAAAACAGATTACTCTATTTTGGATATTTAAATCACTATTCAGTTCTATAACATCTTGCAGCATGCACAGAATAAAATACAATAGTCTTCAAATGTTCAAATAATAAAGATCAGTTACTAAATATCTGAACAGAGAGAAATGCACAATGGTACACAATGTTCTTTGTCTTAAACTAAGCCAACTTGAAAGAAATGTTTGTTTAGTGCCCTGAGGGTCAAAATACTCAAATCCCTGTTCAGACAAGGACAGATAGCAGATTCCAAAGATGACTTTAGGGCTCCAAAGTGTAAATCTGGGAGCATTTTGACAGAAGTACGTCAGTTCTGACCTTAACTCCTGCTGAATGCCTTGTTCCTGTGAGAGAAAACCTCTCTTCTGCTGAACTGTTCAAAATTCATTTCCAAAGTGCATTTGCTCTGCTCCATTCTGTCTGAAAATATATGCAGACAAAGTTGATTGACAGCCCTCTAGTTACCATACCATGAAGGTTGAAACCAGAAAGGCGACAGCTCTAATTCACTGACAGCTGAACCTAATTTCTTTAGGTTCATTCTTAAATCTCTACTCATTGTCCCAAGAGGAAAACAAATAATGGGGGATTACATAGGACTAATGGAACTCTGTATAGGATCAGGGTGTAAATATGGAAATTGTACTCATGAATTATCCACTTTTCTGAGAAGAAAAGAAATTATATTTATTAAAGTAGTTCTCATGAAGCTGGCTGATGAAATCATTTCATTTACCAAAAGATTTCTTTTGCGAGTAGGAAAACATAGGACACATTTTCCATTAGCATGATATAAAATTCTCCTGTAATAAGGTATTGAAATGATGGCATAATCTATCAAATGTCTCATACAAAAAAATAAATAAATGAAACCCAATGTCACTCTTCCTTTTCTTTTAAATTTTGGCTGTGAAGACTAAATACTTATTTCCCTGTTCCTATGTATAGGAACCTCTGGAAGATTTTTGGTTATTAAATAATGCTTTGAAGTTAAATCATGTTTTTATATTCCCCTTCTTCCTAATACAAACAAGGATGTGATTGTTAGGATGCAGCAGCTATCATGCAGGCATGAGGGAAGGGAGAAAGATTAGAGAGAGGTTGAGTTGAATATTATTGATTCTTTATATTCCTATCTCTTGACTTCTAAATGCATAAGGAAAATAAGCGCCCTCCATGTAAGCCACTGTGGTATGATGAATAATGGCTCCCCAATAATGTTCATATCCTAATCCATGAAGATGCTATCTTACACAGTACATAGACTTTTCAGGTTGATTAATTTAAAGATGGTGAGATGGGATCTTATTCTGGATTATTGTGTAAATAAAATGCAGTATGGAGGCAGGTATCCCAGATGTCCAGAGTCTGACAGGGATTTAGGGATAGATATCACACTGCAGACTCTGAGGATGGAAGGAGAGACTCTGAACCAAGATGCAGACTTACTCTAGAAAATGGAAAAGCAACCAACAGGCTCTCCACTAGGGGCTCCAGAGATAATACTTATTGACCCATTTAAATATTTTTAAAGTTCAGAACTCCAAGTGAATACAATTTATGTTATCTTAGGCCACTACCTGACTAGTAATTTGTTACAGCATCCATCAGAAACTAATTCAGTCACTGTTTTGTCACTTGAAATGTGCCTTCATCTTAATAGGATCAATTGCACAGAAATCTTGTATCTCAAACATTCCAGAAAAGCCTCCAAGGGATATCTTTAGAGTTCACTATGTTTCCAATGATAAGTGGCTATCTTTGTTCAAGTATATTCTATTTATTTAATATGGAGAAATTTAAAAAATAATATTTGTCAAGAATGATCTAACTTGTTCATCCATTTGTTTCTTGATTTTTGCTTCCTTTGTTACATTAAATTGAGGATGATCCTTTAATAACATCCTTCAAAAGGGTAACCATTTAACCATATTATTCATATTATCATACAGAAATACATTTAGGTCTTAAGCAATATGATAATTGTGTGTGCAAACACAGACACACACAGGAAGAATTACGAGAATTAAAAGAGAGACTAGTAGGTGGGTCAGCAGGCAGACTCTTCACATACCTCCCCTGATCCTATCTCCTGTTCAACATATTCTTGCTTGCAGGTATAACTAGCTATTTGTTTCTGCCAATAGAATACAGCAAAGATGCTAAAATGCACAGGATTACACTATGCAACTTTAAGAGAGAAAGAGAGAGGAGAGTCTTCTCTCTCTCTCTCTCTCTCTCTCTCTCTCTCTCTCTCTCTCTCTCTCTCTCTCTTGGCTTTTAAAATGTTCAGCAACTCATTTGGCAAGAAATTGAGGATGCTTCTATATACAAAGTATGGCCTCCAGCTGACAGCCAACAAGACACAAGTTTCCCAGATATCGAAGTTTAGAATGTAAGGGACCTTCAGCGAAGTACCTTCAGCATGAGAGTGTTGTGTATATATATAATTCAAATATATATTTGCAGAACAACAGTACTTTTATTTCAAGGATACTGCCAAGGTAGTATGAAAAGGATCTATGTTAATTATATGACCCTGACTCAAATCCAGCCTGGCACCATCCATTCTGTTACATACTTATGAAAGATAAATTAAATGAATATCATCTTCCAGGGTTCAATCTAGGCATTCCTGACTATGCAAGATAAGTGAAAGAACCCAGCATTGTTGACTTCTCATACTCTGCCTTTTCATAAATATCAAGGCCAGAACTAGACCTGTTTGGAGGAATATAAACCAACCCTGGCCCAGTACAGCATCACCCAGCTGCCGGTTGCTCTGCAGTTCAACTTAATTCTAATCTAATTGTACAGTTTGATTCATTCACTTAATAAGTGAGTACTTTTAAAAGACAGAATGGTACTTAAACTTATTAGTGTATAGTTGTGAATTTTATAGTTGATTAAAAACTTCAAGGGCTAACTACCTGTACTCAAATTTTAGCTCTAGCCATTTCTAGGTCTGTTTCCTTAATCAAGCTACTGAGTTTACACTTCTTAGTGTATGTTGCCTTATCTGTATAACCAGGATGGCTGGGTATTCACCTAGTTAAACTGTTGGGAAAACTAATTGAGGTAATATATCTAAAGCACCTGGAACCACACCAAGAAAGAGTTTACTGGGAATAGGATGTAGTTAAGAGAGGCTGGAGATATATAGCTCAGTTGGTAGAGTGCTTGCCTCCCAAGCACAAGGACCTGGGTTCACCCTCCAGCATCACACACACACACACACACACACACACACACACACACACACACGTTTCTTCCTTCATCCTCTAGCCAACAAAAGCAGGGGATATCCCCTCCACATCTTTGGCCCTTTGCTTGCTACTGCTGGAAGTGCCTATTTGTGGCCCAGCCCCTCCTACCTCTGTTTTATTCAGGACCTGACTATCCACAGGAAGTACCTTTCCTGCTCCAAAGCTTGTGCCAGACACAAGGGCATTCCTGTCCTCTTGCTAGAGGATCAACCAACTTTTATCTATATGTGTTACCAGGTAAGTCTGCATCACACTGAGATCCAATTTTAAAAATGGATGTGAATATAAAGGACTAGATTACCCACATACAATCCATGACTCTTCTCAGTAAATTGGAAATTAAATTTGAATAATTTGATATTTCTATTCATTGTAATAGTACACTAATGTTTTAAGTATTAAATTATACAATTTGTATTTGAACATAAAATTTTAAAAGGTTTAAGTATTCTCATATACCATAAATAACTGTGTAATTTGGTATTATTTTTAAAGCAATAATGCTTTGAGATCAGATATGTCAAGATATTTATAATTTAACCAAAATTTTCTGTAATGATTGAAAAAAATTGAAATCTACGAGTTATTGAAAGAATAGTCAAGTATTGGAAAAGGTTTAATCTTTGTGATAGTTACACAAATGAATAATTCAGGCAATATGGGTAATGATTATATATTCTGGACAATGGCAAAGATTTACAAGTATACAATAATCTAAAATGAGAAGCAAATTTTGTGAAA
Source organism: Urocitellus parryii (assembly GCF_045843805.1). Lineage (NCBI taxonomy): Eukaryota > Metazoa > Chordata > Mammalia > Rodentia > Sciuridae > Urocitellus > Urocitellus parryii. Next base: position 13,502,296 of record NC_135540.1, on the reverse strand, counting down.
TTGTATGGACAGTATGCTGGCAGCTAAATTAAAAAATAGTACCAGCCACAATAGCAATAATCCAAAAAAATGGAATTAAACTAAGAGAGAGATGCCAATCCAAATAGTAATTATTGTGATGTGGTGATTTTCAATGTTCTCTGTACCTCCTCCCATTTTGTTGTTTTGTATAAATATTTTTTGTTTCATTACTACTTTTTAAAAAATTCATCACCTTGCTATTAGAGAAAAATCCTTTTCTTATTTTTATTTTTTGAAAAATATTGAAGAATATATTTATAGTCAAAATTTTGCTTAAAACTTGGCAAAAAAAATCAATTTATTGATATCATGAATGAACCTTTGGACCCTATTGTGATGGATTACTGATTTCCACAATACATTTAGAATCTTTAATGAAACTTGATTTAATTTTGAGATGAATTAACTGCAGCCGAATTTCATTATTGGGTTCTGTGTCTGACCTGGATCAGGATAGGAATTCAGGAAGACCATCTAGGACATCTTAGGTGACCCCCAACTATAGCACTAACTCCAGCCTGAACCCCAACCTCAAGCCTAGCTGCCTGCACTGGTCTGCCAGGGCATGAGGACTCTGGTCTTGGGACTCAGATACACACAGGCGAATCTGGTGAACTGGTTGGGAAGTACCACTACCAACCTGGGAGGTGAGGCCAGCAGGATACCCAGGACTGAGACCAGGAGTTCTAGTGTCCAGTAGAAAATGCTCCATGGTGGGCAGCACCCTATCCTGAGGAAGAAAAGTTAGCTTATAAAACTGAAAGAGCTGTATGATGCAGGCCTTTACGTAACTTTTCTGTGGAATCTCCCCCAAAATAATCAAAGATAGACAAAGAGGAAGCTTTCTGTACCAACAAAGGGCTGAGAACCTTGACCATGAAGAGAAATAAGAGTACATCATTTGGCAGCTTATCATAGGGATGGGGGCAGGGCTGAGAACTGTCTTGGGAAGATCTGTGTCTTAAAAATAAAGATGTGGCCCCAGCAGGGCTCACACCCCCTAATCTAAGTGGGCGCAGCTCCAGCCTTCTTCCAGCAGCCAAGGGTAGATCAGTGTTTTCCGAGACAGCAGCGACTGGGTGCAGGGTCTGAAGAGTGTAGCTCCTGGGGATATTCTTTGATCTGACAGTGTATTGAATGTCTCTGGAAATACTCGGAAAATAGAGAAGTGAAGAAAACAGACATATGCATTTCCACAGTTTGGATATTAAGTGTTTATGGAACTGTGAATCTATTATTGTAATTTCATTAGGATGTTTATGTTTGGGGACATTCAAGTAATCTTGTTTTTCCTCTTCTTTAGTCTATCAAATGTAAGTAAAGAAGTGTGAGTTGCAGCCATATGATGTTTCTTGAAAGATTAAACCTTAGTAACATTATTCCTAATATTCTACCTATTGTACCTAAGTAATTTTCAATACATCACAATTGTAATACATTAAAATATTTTATTTAATATTCCCATGTAAACCTCATTCAAAATACTTGTTATAAGTTGCATTTACCATTTCTATGATATTTTAGGAAAAATTTGAGCATCTGCTAATGTCTGTTGAAATAATTTAGCTTTTCTTTGATATCAAAAAATAAAGAAAGAATTTCGTCGATGTTCATGTAAGCTATAATAGGTAAGAGCTGTAAGATACCTTAGAGACAATGTAGTTGAAGGTTCTGGCCTCACATGCAATATACATTGGAAAGCCAGAGTAGAAGAATTAATTGGTTACTGGTGTGCCTGAAGTTACATATCTAGGCAATGGCAGATGTCTACAATCCAGGTCTCTATTGCAAGTACTGCCAACTCCAATTTTGTTTCTGCTCTATTGAAAATTCAGTGATTTTTTTCACTAAAAATGAAAAAGATTACTTGACCTAAGAATTGGAAAAAATATACGTCTCAATACATCAGTAAGTCAATGCAGTGACTATAGTCTTAATAAAGTGTGTGAACGTGGTTTCAATGAGACCATCTGCTACTCCAGGGAGTTCTTTTGCATAAGTCAAGTTGGTAGGTTTATTTGTTAGTCTCTGTTTTCACCTTGAATGATTGAGAGATACCTAGCAAATTAGTAAAGCAACTTCCGCTTATGTCTGTGAAGGTGTTTCCAGAGAAGATTGGTATGTGTGTCAGTGGACTCAGTGGGGAAGACCCAACCCACGTGTGGATAGCAGAGTAAGGCTGGGGCCAAGAAGTAGAAGTGGAAGCTCAGGAGTGCAGAGTCAATCTCTTGAGCAGGTACATTTTTGCAGCTTCTGTGGCCTTTGGATTTCATAGTCCAGATTTTAAGCTTTTGAATATGAGCTTGTACCATGGACTCTCCAGGGGCTTTTAGGTCTTCAGTCTCAGACTGGGGCTGCATTATCGAGACCTTTTGTTCTGTGCATTCTGGCTGCTTGGACTGAGCAGGTACTGGTTTCTCCAGATCTCTAGTCTGCAGACAGTGCTTGGGGACCATTTAGCATCTGATCATGTGAGCCAATCTAATAAATCCCATCTTATAATTGGTTCTGTTTCTCTGGATAACCCTGGCTAATACATTAAGCAATTAGGGATTTTCATGTATTTTATTGTTTTCATTAACTTTTGTTGTATTTTGAAAAAAAATGTTTCTATTAAATTATTTTTTATTTGTATTTTTAGATTTTCATTGTAGGAAAACGATTCATATTTTTTTTTAGTCAGGCACCAAGTTTAGAGATAGAATTAGATATTGTAAAAATATAAAATTTTGTGATTCAAAGGAGTAGTATGTTTCTTTATAAAAAATATAGAATATCATTTTATTTTTATTAAAGAGAGAGAAAGAGAGAGAGAATATTAATATTTATTTATTTATTTTTTAGTTATAGGCGGACACAACATCTTTCTTTATATGTGGTGTTGAGGATCGAACCCGGGCCACACCCACACGCATGCCAGGTGAGCACACTACCTCTTGAGCCACATCCCCAGCCCAATAGAATATCATTTTAATGGTTAAACCTAAGACGAGTTCTGATGAAAAGTTTTTGTTCCATTGTTTGATGTAATGATCTGAAATTATGAATAACTTACCAAATAAAAATAACTGGGAAGTAACATCAAATTTTCACTTGAGGAAATCTGAGCTATATTTTAGTAAAATAGTGTGGTATATGCGGAGTAGGAAAAAATAGGTAATGCCATGGCAAGAGGATCTAGCATGTGCTAGCCCTCCCAATATGCCAGGCAGAACACACACATTCACAAAGCAGAGAATGGACGAATGTGAGGGAAGCCTTCATTGTCTTCTAACTTAATACCACTATATTGCTGAGAAAACTTAAGAAAAAACATTAGAGAACTTGGCCAGAATCAAATAACTGATAGAAGATAGAGGTAGGAAGCAAACTGAAATGATCAGACTCCAGAGAGCCCTGTGTCCTTTCCACCCAGTGAGAACAAAGCAAGAAGGCATCATCCATGAACCCTTAGGCAGGTCTTCATCAGACACCACAACAGCCAACCCTGATTGTGCACTCCCAGCCTCTAAAACTTTGAGAAATAAATTTCTGTTGTTTATAGGCTAACTAGTTTGTTTGTTTGTTTGTTTGTTTATTTATTTATTTATTACAGAAGCCTGAAGAAATTAGGATAGCAATCGCAGGGACTGCAACACTTGGCTTCACACCCAGGGCTGTGTCTATGGGGTAAGCGGTTTGCTGCTCACACGCCTAGCATGGGGGAGCGGTTTGCCCTTAATGTATGCCATACCACATGTACTCACTTGTCCCCACAGTGAGTCTTTTCTTTTTAATTTAAAAATATAATTTGGTGGAGTTCATGCCATCTTTCCAGAGAGAAATCCATAATCCTATAAGGATTGGCCTCTCTAAAACTTGAGTCATGAATGAGGCCCTAGGGCCAACATCCTTAAGAATCCTAAGACCCAGGGCTGGGGACATAGCTCTGTTGGTAGAGTGCTTGCCACCCATGCATAAGACCCTGGGTTCAATAAACAAGGAAGAGAGTAAGAATCTTAAGTCCCTTTACTTAACTAGGAGGGCCTACTATGTATCATCTGAAACTTTTCAAAATTCTATCAAGATATGTCATAGTCACACATTGGTTTCCTCTGTAATTTCACCCACTTTTTACCTTTGAATCTTTTTTTCCCTTTTTTCCCCCTATGGGAGACTGAGGAGACAGTTTTATTTCCCATCCCAGAAAAAAAAAAAAAAAAAAAAAAAACTCTTGTCATTTCATATTTCCTTTAAATTATGTTTGTAAAGTGAACAGTCACTTCCATTTATCTCTTTTTCCATACATTATCAATATGCATCTATGATATACCTATTGGCATCTGCAATATGGTGGTGAAAATTATTTTTATCCAAATTCACAAGATGTTTAGAGATATTGTCTATCTCCCAGGATACCACAAGGAACAGTTTTGGAAATTCTCCCCCAACCCCCTACCTTGTTCCCCCTAAAAGTTGACTTTTTTTTAGACATCCACCATCCTTTACCTTTCCCCCTGCTTCTGCTCTGATCCCAGCCTGAGACCATGTTTTGTTTTTCAGTTCTAATACTTTGGCACTTTCAGATGTTTTGTTCCAGTTATTTAATGATATGAATAAACTGGTGGGTTACACAAGAATAATATTTTTAAGTAATTTTTATGATTCTATGTTTGCATTTACTGCCTGTTTTTTCTACCAGTGTCACTGTGGGTCACTATTGAGTCTGAATTCATCTGGTGGTTGGCTAGAGGCTGTGCTGAATATAGCTGGAACCCTTAAGATACCTGGGTCCCTCTTTCCAGGTGGTCCCTCATCTTTTGCTTTTCATAACATGGGTCTTGCATCAGTGTGTAAGCCTCTTAATTTTGAAGTACAAAGATATTCAATTCAAGGGGACATTTATCTGAGTGTAAACCATTACTTCATGATGTGGTCTCATTTATCTATTAATAGAAAATTAATATATTTCTTTTTAAAAATTAACTGCATGTCTGACTTCATTCTTTGGAAAGGAGAACAGGGGACAGGTATAGAATATTTGCATTTATGTTTGTCATATATGTTTGGTTGCAAAAACCAGAAATGAACTAGTTTAAGCAAAGAAAAAAAAGAAATCTGTATTTGCTCAAAGATGTCTTATGGAATATAGAAGAAAAATAGGTTGAAAAACTTTGAACATTAGGTGACTCAATTGTGTTTTTGCTATGTATATGTTTCATTCCCCTTTCTCTCTTTGCAGGACTATTTGTAGTTAGACATGATCACACTAGATTCCCATCAGAGTGATATATTTAAATGGAACAAGCTTCATCTCCTCTGCATGTCCTTACAGGGCTCCTCTTCTCCCTGTTTCTCCCTGCTGCATGCCCCAGAGGCAGAGCTGTGTGATCTGCATCCGCAGAGCTCTCTGGTGCCCTTTGGATTCAGCCAATGAGAAACATCAGAGAATTTTAAAACACTGTTTTTAGAGGAGTCTTTTCGAGTCAGAGAGAACTCAACCATTCCTTTTTCTGAAAGCAACAAAATATTTGTCAGGAGAAAATTTGGACCTATTGCAATTACATACTATAATTCCTGAGAATCTGAAAGCTGACCTGTTTATGTGCTATTCTTCCTCTTTGTTTTCTCCTAAGTACAGGAAATCTGCTTCCTGTTTGTTGACCAGAATTTGATGATGGGCTCCATGTAGAATTCCAGGGTCTTTATCAGCAGGTCACCTGAGAGGGTTTTTGTCAGCTCCACTCCTACAGATCCCAAGACCTGAAGGTAAAATCAAGTTCTATTCATCATGAAACTAAACATAGGAAGACTACCCACACTTACATCAAAAGGGAAACTTCAGAACAAACTGGGATATGCCTTCCTTAATGTAAATACAAAGGGATGTGCTTTATTTTGCAGTAATAGCTGGAAACATCTGGGTTTAGTGGAGAAATGTATTTAAAGCACGTAGATCTGTGTTGAACAATACTGTAGTCACTACCCACACGTGGCTAATTAAATTCTGTTAATCAAAATGAAATGCAATTAAAATGCAGTTCCTTGGTTGCACTTGCAATATTTCATGTACTTGGTAGTCACACGTGACTAGCAGTGACAGTATCGGTGGCACACATTATAGTCTTTCCATCATTACAGAAAATTTGCCAACTTTGTCCTTAAAATATATAATGCTATATGATTTCCTTTATAACGGAGACAAAATTATTCAAGATAGTTATATTCAATTGATATTTACTCTAAATATGGTGGAGGCACTCTGTGTTTGTGAAGCAAATATAATTAAGAATAGAAATTATTTGAGTACTTATAAAGTGCCAAGCACTACTATGAGGTGTTCTTTTTATAGATCAGCCCATTCAGTCCTCAAAAACCCCTATGAACTGTATAATGTTAGTATCTCATGTACTAAAGTCTTACAGCTCATAATTGGTGGAGACAAAATAAGAATGAGGCTAAGCTTACTCCAATGCCTATGTCTTAACCGATAATGTCAATTGCCTTCCAAATAGTCATATTACTGAATTAATTGGGATTTTCTTTTCCTCTTAAAGTGAGCAACCAGTTAACCATTATCAAGTAAAATAAGACATTGTTAATTTTCCTGCAAATGTTCATTTCAAAAATGGTTTCTTCTTCGACATAAATTGAATGCCACGTAATTTTGCAGAAGATTTGAAAAAAAATAGAATATATTACATATCATTTTATTTGAAAGAGTTTAAATAGTATTAAAAGTGTATACTTAATACTTATATTTTGAATAGATTTCAGGTTATGTATAAATATTACAGCATTGTTTTGCCATCATGAATAGGACATATATGTTATTTTCTTTGTTTTCAAAAATTCACCAGTTTCAAAAAACCTCTAAATGATAAAATAGTTAGAAAAAAACAAATTGTAATACCAATTGATGATTCCTTTTAGTCATTTTCTGAGTCAATTCAATCAAAACCTAATTAGCATAAGGTTAAATGAATGTTACTAAGTACTTATGCCTGGTATAGTTGTATAGCCATGATTAAGAAACTAAGAATTTATTGATGGGTTGCATCTGTAGTACTATTATTAATTATGTTAAAAAAACTTTATTTTTAAAAATAGTTTTTAATCTCCTAAATATGACTTTGTATAACTTCCATGTCCATTCTATTTACATGATATAAAAACACAGAAAGGAACCGGGTGCTTTGGTGTACACCTATAATCCCAGTGGCTCAGGAGTCTGAGGCAGGAGGATTGAGAGTTTATCTGCAAGGTAGCAAGGGCCTAGAGCAACTCAGTAAGACCCTGTCCCTAAGTAAAATATGAAAAAAGGGCCGGGGATGTGGTTCAGTGGTTAAGCACTCTGGGTTCATACACACACACACACACACACACACACACACACACACAAAACAAATAAAAACAAAAAACAAAACAAAATACCACATACATACAGAAAGGAAGAGTAAATATAATAGAGAACATTTTTACTTCATGTTTTATGCTGTAAATATATCACTTGCTCAACTAAAATACATTTTGTTTGCATATTTACAAAGATATCTTTAAAAACATTAAAATATCTCCTGACAATAAAGTGTCTTTTTGCAAGTAGAAAACTCCTTCTTTTTTTTTCTTTCTGGCAGCAGTTTGGATTGCATAAGTTAGTATTTCCTGCTGGGCTAAACATTAATTCAGAAAGGATGATTGACAGCAACTTAGGAATTCAAAAGCCAAATTACAAGAATCAGACCAGATTGACTTCCTTACTTCCCAATATTCAAATAGGATATTTTTGTGATACCCTCTAGAGGTTTCTGAAGACTACAGTGCATTTTTACAACCGCTAATTTCTCATAATGTCTCTCAACTTTCATGGAAAATAAATTTTTTTTCCAGAATATGGCTTTTCTACTCTTTGAGGAAATTTATTTAAAATAAAACAAAAAATCAGAGCAATAACATATTATTCTTTGAGATTTTGAAATATAAAATTTACCCATGATCAGATTTTCCAATGTTATTCATAAAATTTACTTTATGACATTAAAGAGAGGTAAGGACTTAAATATGATTTTGGCTTATTTGTTTCACAGTCATGTTCTTCCTAATTAGCATCTCTGTAATGTACATTTAATTGACAAGTTACACATTATGTGGTGAATGATTAACTCTGTAGGCCTGGATTATATAAACCTAGTGCTTTCACAAAAAAGGATAAGTCTTTGACCAGCTCCTGGGAGATAACTTCTAAGCCCTTGAGATATCATGTTTAATAAATGTTTTTTTATTTACCAGGGGCATCCAGTTACCATGGAAGATTACTTTAGCTTCAACTATCTGATTCTTTGAATATCATGTTTTGTGTATGGCCCCCATACCTCTCCATGTTACTACATTCATATGCTTTATCATGTTAACCTGTCTATTGTTAAAGTCATAAGCTAATATCATCAAATTTTCAGAGGGAAATTATGAAATAATTCTAGAATATGAACTTGAAGTTTTAAATATTGGACATGAACTAGGTGTATTCTAAATTGCTTGGCATTTCTTACATTTGATGGTAGTGTAGATCCATGTTAAACACTCTGAAGTGTTTTTCCTTGTTATAGCAAGAAGATCTATTTAATGTAGCATTATTTCTAATAAGTTTTTTTCTTGACCAGGGACTCCTCCCTAGCACTTTTAATCTCAATTATCCAAACTCTAAGAAACTATTTTTTGTTCATAAGTAAACATTAATATATAATGTGAATCCTATTACCTAATTTACACCTTAATTATTGTTTGTTTTATCGATAGTTAGGTGGGAACCTAGTGAATGATATAGACAAAAATTCAAATCTGTGTGAAAGAGGTGAGTGAGAAATAAAAATAATGTCAAAAAATAAAACATTCTTTGTTGGGGAAAAAATAGTATTATTCTACTCTACCCTGAATAAAAAGAATCAATATGGATTAATATATATGTGTGTGTGTATATATATATATATATATGTATATATCATGCACATATACTGTTTATGCATATTCATGCATACACATATATGCACGTATATGAGAAAATTAAAATTAATATTTATCAACTTTAAATAGGAATTGACTTCTAAATCAGTACCTTTCAAAAAGCAAAATGATGATTTAATGTTAGGAAATTTAAATTTTTCATAATAAGAGAATCAGGAAACAAACTTAAAATTTATTCAACTGCCTATGATAAATACACATACATATTTATGCATATATGTAACATAAAAAAGAAGAAAAATTTTAAAGAAATTTTATCAATTAAAAAATTAGGAATAAATTGAATATACATTTTTATAAATAAATGAGTGAATGTTAAAAGCCAATACATGTTAGGGAAGTGGCTTAATTTAGTTAAAAATAAAAATATTAAGAGAATATATTTCTTTTCAATCAAAGAAGTCTATGTATACTCCTATTTACACAAATAAAAAATGTGCACATTTACATACAGGTGTACATTAATACACAGAAAACCAGTTTGAATAAATCCATGATAGAGTTAATGCTAATATCAGGAAAACACAAAAGGATAACAAAAATGGTAAACACACAAGATGATCTGGGACAGGGAGTAAAAGGTACTTAAACATTTTTATTTTATATATTTTATTATTGTTAGGAAATATTATAATAACCAAATGTTTGTGTGCTTTAAAATTTTCAGAATACAATTTACTCTGAAGTTGTCTATTTCCTGATGGTCTTAAGTGGGCCAATTTGAAATAGAACTGAAGGAATGTGGTAGTCATTTCCTTTCACTTACAGGTGAGAAAATAAACTCCCAAAGAGTGCCAAGTATAAATGAGAGTTGGTATCGACCCAAGAATAAAATTTCTACATAAAATCTCTCAACTAAACTTTGGCTCTCTGTTTAATGCACTCTGTTGATTACGAGCTGGATGTGATGTTCCTAACCTCAAGAAAAATTTGCTATTTTGTGATTGGAAGATATTACTGTGCTTTCTTAAATTTTATGAAGCACAAATTGTAGCTCATGGAGTAAATCTTCAGAGAATGAGCCTGAAAAGTGCCTTCTGTTATAGGCGAGCCTCAAAGCTCCGTTATAGTGTTTAAATGCCTTTGCAGAAGATTCTAAGATGGCGGCGAAGGGAGTGCATCACCCCAGGGCGCCACGTCACTAAGTGGGAGAAAGACGATGCAAAACGGCTGAAGGCTATCTTTGGGAAGTTCCAGGGAAATTGAGGTGCTCCAGAATCTAGTGGACAGATTTCCATCGTGCGAAGTTCGGCTCTGAGAGCTCCATTTCTCCGCACGGAGGGTCGCATAGCCTGACAGGCGATCGCCACGCAGCTGGAGTCTGTGGCGCGCGCCGGGGAGCGGCAGGGTGCCGGAGCAGGGGAACAGCGATACCGATCCGGGGGGGCTCCCGCCAGTGGTACATCGGAGCCCTTAGTGCTGAGTTCCAGCTCTGAAACAGAGGAGAGAAATGGCCCAGTTTGGTTCCAGACACCGGTTGGACCACAGTGGAGAACAGCAGCCGCCATTTCAGAGAGATGATGTAATCATCCCCGTGTTCTACTGATCTCAGCCCATTCAACTACGAACAGGTGATATCAGGCTGGTATTTGCCTGCGTCTAGCAGACAGATTTCTTGCTCAGGCTCGGCACTGGGGTTCTTGTGGAGAATACTCCTAGAGGCGCGTGCTGGGCAAGGCGTGCGCCGGGCACTGAGCAGCTGGATTCTGGTTCCCGGGGCTAACCTGGCCCAGGTCTGAGGAAACTGCGGAGACTGCCGGTGGAGGCCAGCTCCAAGTGGAGCGTGCGCTGAGCTTGGGGCGACTGGGTTCTGACTCCCGGAACAGTTTTGGTCTGGGGCTGGGGAACCCGTGGGGGTCGCTCGCTGGAGCCAGCTCCCAGCGGAGAGTGTATCGGGATCGGAGAGGCAGGGTTCCGGCTACCTAAGCTGCCTTGGCCCAAGGCTAGGGAACCGGCGGTGACTGCTTCTCAATCAGGGTCCTACAGGATGCTGTAGGGGCAGAGTGGAGCTTTCACCTGCGCCCAGAGCAGGCCAAGTGACCCGCCGGCGTGGTACCATGACACCTCAAATGCAGCTGGGGCTGAAGAGAGTAGCGGCCCACGCCTAGAATAGGACCAGCGATTCCGCGGCGCGGTAGCCAAGTAACCTAATTTGGAGTAGGGGCTGTGCAGAACTGCCATCTGAGCAAGTAGGGCAGGCAGACCTGCCGCCAACTGGCAAGACAGGCCAGGTAGCTTGCCAGCATGGTGGACACGTAATACCGAGGCAGTTGCGTCACACTGGTTGGAGTGGGGGTGGAGCAGGGTCGCCGCCTGGGTCCGGAGGGGGCTCAGCGACCCGTTGGAGAGGTAGTCAGGTACCCCCATTGGGAGTGGGGGCTGTGCAGAACTGCGACCCACTGGCCTAGAGGACAGCCAGCGCGGTAGACTCATCACACCAATTGAAGTGGGGGCCCAGCAGAGCCGCCACCCACATCCAGATCAGGACCAAGGACCCCAGGGCGTGGTAGTTACCTTACCACAATTGGAGTGGGGGAAAAGCAAAGCCGCCACCCGGGCCCGCAGCAGGGGCAGACCTGCGACCGATCAGCGGGGTAGACAGACCACCATAATTAGAGGAGGAGCACAGCCAATACCCGTCCTGCAAGGGAGACTTCCCAACTATGCAAGAGCAACATAAATAAATAGGGGGTAAATTTCAAAAACACAACAGTTGCACCAAGCAGAAAGAAACGCGAGCAATATGAAAAGACAAGGAAGGAAAGGACCACAAGCAATGCAGGTCAACTCAACTTTAGAAGAGGTAATAGCTGCAACAGATGGAATGTCAGATAAAGAGTTCAGGATTTATATGCTTCAGATGATCTGGAGTCTCAAGGAAGACATGAGACAGCAAAATCAGACAATGAAAGATCACATTGACAAACAAATCCAGGAAGTAAAAGATCAATTTCACAGGGAGATAGAGGTAATAAAAAACAAACAAGTAGAAATTCTAGAAATGCAGGAAACAATAAACCAACTTAAAAACTCAATTGAGAATACTACCAGCAGAGTAGATCACTTAGAAGAGAGAACATCAGACAATGAAGACAAAGTATTTCAACTGGAAAAGAACATAGACAGCTCAGCAAGTCTGCTAAGAAACCATGAGCAGAACATCCAAGAATTATGGGACAATATCAAAAGACCAAATTTAAGAGTCATTGGGATACAGAAAGGCACAGAGCTCCAAACCAAAGGAATAAAAAGTCTATTCAGTGAAATAATACAAGAAAACTTCCCAGACTTGAAGAATGAGACAGAATCCCAAATCCTAGAAGCCTACAGGACGCCGAATGTGCAAAATCATAAGAGATCCACACCTAGACACATTATAATGAAAATGTCCAACATACAGAATAAGGAGAGAATTTTAAAAGCTGCAAGAGAAAGAAAGCAGATTACATTTAGGGGTAAACCAATCAGGATAACAGCTGATCTCTCAACACAGACTCTGAAAGCTAGAAGATCCTGGAATAACATATTTCAAACACTGAAAGAAAATGGGTTCCAACCAAGAATCGTGTATCCTGCGAAATTAAGCTTCAGGTTAGAAGATGAAATTAAAACCTTCCATGATAAACAAAAGTTAAAAGAATTCGCAGCTAGAAAACCATCTCTTCAAAAAATCCTTGGCAAAACATTACAGGAAGAGGAAATGGAAAATAACATTGAAAACCAACAATGGGAGATAGGACAGTAAAGGGGGGAAAGTAGTCAAAGAGGATAACAAATCAGGGTTAGTAACATCAATAAACAAATATGGATAGAAGAACAAACCATATCTCAATAATAACCCTAACTGTTAATGGCTTAAACTCACCAATTAAGAGACACAGGCTAGTAGAATGGATCACAAAACAAGACCCAACAATATGCTGTCTACAGGAGACGCATCTGATAGGAAAAGATATTCATAGACTGAAGGTGAAAGGTTGGGAAAAATCATATCACTCATATGGACCGCGGAAACAAGCAGGAGTGTCCATACTCATATCTAATAAAATAGATTTCAAGCCAAAGTTAATCAAAAGGGACAAAGAAGGACACTTCATACTGCTCAAGGGAACCATACACCAACAAGACATAACAATCATAAATATATATGCCCCAAATAATGGTGCAGCTGTGTTCATCAAGCAAACCCTTCTCAAGTTCAAGAGTCTAATAGACCACCATACAACAATCATGGGAGACTTCAACACACCTCTCTCACCACTGGACAGATCTTCCAAACAAAAGTTAAATAAGGAAACTATAGAACTCAATAACACAATTAACAACCTAGACTTAATTGACATATATAGACTATACCACCCAACATCAAGTACTTACACTTTTTTCTCAGCAGCACATGGAATCTTCTCAAAAATAGACCATATATTATGTCACAGGGCAACTCTTAGACAATATAAAGGGGTAGAGATAATACCATGCATCTTATCTGATCATAATGGAATGAAACTGAAAATCAATGATAAAAGAAGGAAGGAAAAATCAAGCATCACTTGGAGAATGAACAATAGGTTGCTGAGTGATCAATGGGTTTTAGAAGACATTAAGGAGGAAATTAAAAAATTCCTAGAGTTAAATGAAAACACAGACACAACATATCGGAATCTATGGGACACATTGAAAGCAGTTCTAAGAGGAAAATTCATTGCTTGGAGTTCATTCCTCAAAAAAAGAAAAAACCAACAAATAAATGATCTCATACTTCATCTCAAAATCCTTGAAAAAGAAGAGCAAAACAACAGCAAAAGAAGTAGAAGGCAAGAAATAATTAAAATCAGAGCTGAAATTAATGAAATTGAAACAAAAGAAACAATTGAAAAAATTGACAAAACTAAAAGCTGTTTCTTTGAAAAAATAAATAAAATTGACAGAACCTTAGCCATGCTAACGAAGAGAAGAAGAGAGAGAACCCAAATTACTAGCATACGGGATGAAAAAGGCAATATCACAACAGACACTTCAGAAATACAGAAGATAATCAGAAATTATTTTGAATCCTTATACTCCAATAAAATAGAAGATAGTGAAGGCATAGATAAATTCCTTAAGTCTTATGATCCGCCCAGATTGAGTCAGGAGGATATTGACAACCTAAACAGACCAATAACAATAGAGGAAATAGAATAAACCATCAAAAGACTACCAACTAAGAAAAGCCCAGGACCGGATGGGTATACAGCAGAGGTTTACAAAACCTTTAAAGAGGAACTAACACCAATACTTTTCAAGCTATTTCAGGAAATAGAAAAAGAGGGAGAACTTCCAAATTCATTCTACGAGGCCAACATCACCCTGATTCCGAAACCAGACAAAGACACTTCAAAGAAAGAAAACTACAGACCAATATCTCTAATGAACTTTGACGCAAAAATCCTCAATAAAATTCTGGCGAATCGGATTCAAATACATATCAAAAAAATTATAAACCATGATCAAGTAGGATTCATCCCTGGGATGCAAGGCTGGTTCAATATACGGAAATCAATAAATGTTATTCACCACATCAATAGACTTAAAAATAAAAACCATATGATCATCTTGATAGATGCAGAAAAAGCATTCAACAAAGTACAGCATCCCTTTATGTTCAAAACTCTAGAAAAATTAGGGATAACAGGATCATACCTCAACATTGTAAAAGCAATCTATGATAAGCCACAGGCCAGCATCATTCTGAATGGAGAAAAATTGAAGGCATTCCCTCTAAGATCTGGTACAAGACAGGGATGCCCTCTCTCACCACTTCTGTTCAACATAGTCCTCGAAACACTGGCCAGAGCAATTAGACAGACGAAAGAAATTAAAGGCATAAAAATAGGAAAAGAAGAACTTAAATTATCACTATTTGCAGATGATATGATTCTATACCTAGCAGACCCAAAAGGGTCTACAAAGAAGCTATTAGAGCTAATAAATGAATTCAGCAAAGTGGCCGGATATAAGATCAACACGCATAAATCAAAGGCATTCCTGTATATCAGCGACAAATCCTCTGAAACGGAAATGAGGAAAACTACTCCATTCACAATATCCCCCCAAAAAATAAAATACTTGGGAATCAACCTAACAAAAGAGGTGAAAGATTTATACAATGAAAATTACAGAACACTAAAGAAAGATATAGAAGAAGACCTTAGAAGATGGAAAAATATACCCTGCTCATGGATAGGCAGAACCAACATCATCAAAATGGCGATATTACCAAAAGTTCTCTATAAGTTCAATGCAATGCCAATCAAAATCCCAACAGCATATCTTGTAGAAATAGATAAAAGAATCATGAAATTCATATGGAATAATAAAAGACCCAGAATAGCAAAAACAATGCTAAGCAGGAAGTGTGAATCAGGTGCTATAGCAATACCAGACTTCAAACTATACTACAGAGCAATAGTTACAAAAACAGCATGGTACTGGTACCAAAACAGGCGGGTGGACCAATGGTACACAATAGAGGACACAGTCACCAATCCACAAAACTACAACTATCTTATATTTGATAAAGGGGCTAAAAACCTGCAATGGAGGAAGGATAGCATCTTCAACAAATGGTGCTGGGAAAACTGGAAATCCATTTGCATCGAAAAGAAGCTGAATCCCTATCTCTCGCCATGCACAAAAGTTAACTCAAAATGGATCAAGGAGCTTGATATTAAATCAGAGACACGGCATCTGATAGAAAAAAAAGTTGGTTATGATCTACATACTGTGGGATCGGGCTCCAAATTCCTCAATAGAACACCCATAGCGCAAGAGTTAACAACTAGAATCAACAAATGGGACTTACTCAAACTAAAAAGTTTTTTCTCAGCAAAAGAAACAATAAGAGAGATAAACAGGGAGCCTACATCCTGGGAACAAATCTTTACTCCACACACTTCAGATAGAGCCCTAATAACCAGAATATACAAAGAACTCAAAAAATTAGACATTAAGATTACAAATAACCCAATCAATAAATGGGCCAAGGACCTGAACAGACACTTCTCAGAGGAGGACATGCAATCAATCAATAAGTACATGAAAAAATGCTCACCATCTCTAGCAGTCAGAGAAATGCAAATCAAAACTACCCTAAGATACCATCTCACTCCAGTAAGATTGGCAGCCATTAGGAAGTCAAACAACAATAAGTGCTGGAGAGGATGCAGGGAAAAGGGCACTCTTGTTCATTGCTGGTGGGACTGCAAATTGGTGCAGCCAATTTGGAAAGCAGTATGGAAATTTCTTGGAAAGCTGGGAATGGAACCACCATTTGACCCAGCTATTCCCCTTCTCGGTCTATTCCCTAAAGACCTAACAAGAGCATGCTACAGGGACACTGCTACATCGATGTTCATAGCAGCACAATTCACGATAGCAAGACTGTGGAATCAACCTAGATGCCCTTCAATAGATGAATGGATAAAAAAATGTGGCATTTATACACAATGGAGTATTACTCTGCATTAAAAAATGACGAAATCATAGAATTTGGAGGGAAATGGATGGCATTAGAGCAGATTATGCTAAGTGAAGCTAGTGAATCTTTAAAAAACAAATACCAAATGACCCCTTTGATATAAGGGGAGTAAACAAGGACAGGGTAGGGACGAAGAGCTTGAGAAGAAGATTTACATTAAACAGGGATGAGAGGTGGGAGGGTAAGGGAGTGAGAAGGGAAATCGCATGGAAATGGAAGGCGATCCTCAGGGTTATACATAAGGACATATAAGAGGAAAGGAGGGGTAAGACAAGATAATACAAATCGAAGAAATGATTTACAGTAGAAGGGGTAGAGAGAGAAAAGGGGAGGGGAGGGGAGGGGAGGGGATAAATTGTGTATAATTTGTATAAATTGTGTATAAATGCCACATTTTTTTATCCATTCATCTATTGAAGGGCATCTAGGTTGATTCCACAGTCTTGCTATCGTGAATTGTGCTGCTATGAACATCGATGTAGCAGTGTCCCTGTAGCATGCTCTTGTTAGGTCTTTAGGGAATAGACCGAGAAGGGGAATAGCTGGGTCAAATGGTGGTTCCATTCCCAGCTTTCCAAGAAATTTCCATACTGCTAGAGAATAGGACAGACAGCAGAATACATCAGACACTAGAAAGGCAATTTGTCAATCAATGGAAGGGAAACTGATGTGATACAACAATCTGTATACGGGGTAAAATTGGGAGTTCATAACCCACTTGAATCAAATTGTGAAATATGATGTATTAAGAACTATGTAATGTTTTGAACGACCAACAATAAAAAAAAAGAAATAAAAAAAAATTAAAAAAAAAAATAAATGCCTTTGCAGAAGACCCTCGCCCCTGCCCCT
The DNA here is from genome assembly GCF_045843805.1 of Urocitellus parryii. Taxonomy (NCBI): domain Eukaryota; kingdom Metazoa; phylum Chordata; class Mammalia; order Rodentia; family Sciuridae; genus Urocitellus; species Urocitellus parryii. The sequence goes on along the minus strand of NC_135540.1, from coordinate 13,484,904 downwards.
TGAATATATGTACACAACAGTGCATCTTATTTTATGGTCTAGGAAATTGAGGTGTGCAATTTACAACTTCCAATTTGCTGAAAGTCATGTAACTATTCTTATAAAACCATAATTATCAACTGTGCACTGTGCTCTCAGTCCAGTACTTGTTTAATACAAATGCTATAATTTATAAGTACCAGCCAGGTCCCTGTGGCTTGGTTCTACAGCTGTACTGCTGGTGAAGCAAGGATTTAGGTTTACTTCTGAAAACAAGAAGCACACCACTATAGTTCGAATAAGTTGTCTTATTAAAATAATAAGGACTTTTATTAAAGTCCTCTTCGCCAACTTGGCAGTCTTCAGAGATGGTGGAACTCCCAAGAGGTGGAAAAAAGTGGCAGGTCTTCTAGTGACTGGGACCCTAGCCCCTTCCTCCCCACTCTCTCTCTTTATCTCCCACCTTGTGGTACACAGTGCACTGTCATATGCTTTCCTCACCAGGTGCAGCCTCATCACAGCTCCAGAGCACCGGCCCAACCAATCAAGTACTCAAACATCCAAAACTCTGAGCCAAAATACACCTTTTTCCCTTATAAATTGGCCATCTCATGGATTTGTTACAGTAATGGAAACCTGACTAACAAAAGGGGGAATAAAAAAAATTACCTATATTTTAGAGCTGGGGTTATAGCTCAGTTGGTAGAGTGCTTGCCTTGCATACACAAGGCTCTGGGTTGAATTCAAAGCACCACAAAATAAAAATAAACAAAAATCTTATATTTTAGCTATCTATTACCTAAAACATAAATATCTTTAGAAAATGACCATGATATGTGAAAGATAGAGCTTACTTCACCATTTACCATATCCCAGATGCAGTTCTAGGTGCTTCAGATTTCTTATCTGATTCAGTGCTCATCACAACCATATAAGGCAGGTGTCCCTATTTCATTCCTCCTGAACACATGTAAAAGATGAGTTGAGAAGAGGACATCCAAGGAATTGCCTACAGCAACAGGGAAACAGTGCCCCTGCCCAGGACAAAGCCACAGACAGGCTTACTGACCATGTTCTTACCTAGAATTCCCTCTGCTTCTTGAATAGTGGAAATCTCTTGCGCTCCCTGTGAGTTCATTAAGCTCTGTTTTATTGGCAGTGTGACTTAAAAGTAGTTGCTCAACAAAATATCTGAGGCAGAGTAGAAACTCAATTTTAGAAACTCATGTTTTCAGTTTGGTCCTGTTTGTTGTCTTACATTTTCTCCTAGGTAGCAGGCCCACAAAAATAGAATTTGGGACTTCTTTTCCCTTGGGTCACCTCTGCCTTGGTCCAGAATTGTGTTTGAATTGAAGTGTTTGTTTTTAAACATTTGTTAAATAAAAATGACTAGAAATAAAAGATTAAATAAATTGATCTATGAAGGAATATATGAAAGATGAACTAATTTAAAAAAAAATAAAATGCATGTTTCAATACTGGAAGATGATTTCATAAGATTTTTCCTTACGATTTTCTTTAATCGAGTCAGTCTTTTCATTCTGCTACTTATGTGAGAAAATGAAACACTATGGCTGGTCAGTGCTCACGGTGACCCTGGTCCTTCACAGATGGCATATTCAGGACAGCTGAGTCTGTGTTTTCCCCTGAACTTCAATGTGGATGCCTCCTTTAGGTCTTGTAAGTAAGGCGAAGGGAAAGTTAGCTTCTAGTCACAGTTGAGACCATTTATATGCAAATTATTAAGCAAAGGCAGACTAAGAAACAAATAAGCAATTGCACTCCAGGCACTGTTTAAAAACATTATCCTTATGGTCACTGATTTTTCTTAATACATTTAGAATGATGTCTTTATCTAGTTATTTTCCCAGTAAGTTTTCTCAACTTACATAACATTACAAAGAAAGTGAATTGTCTAACCTTGTCGTTTCCTGACTTGATACTATTTATTTCAGAAGACCAGATGTTTATTTTGTATGACAGAGAAAAGAGGGAAATACCCAGTGCTTACTTTGTCTGATATTCTAAGAAGCTAGTAATAAATCATACTGAATAAACAAACAACAGAATGAACCCTCTTAATAATTATAATCCTGATTATTTTTATTTTTGGACAATCTCTGTTTTATTTAGTGGTTTTAGGGATACATAAATATAATGCAATGCTTGCTGAAAAATCTAATGTATCATTTTGGTTTTTGAGAAATTACTTCCTTTTTAAGGAATATCTAGTTTGACAGTGCCTGTGTTAAGAGAGCCACTGAAGCAGAATCACTGAGTATTTTCTGGTCACAGGCCGGAATAGAACTTCAGTTAGGAAAGACCAGTTTCTCATGTAGAGTTTTTGCTTTAAAGTCAAATCAAGAAATTGAGCTTGCAAAAATTGTTGTTTGTGGGACAGAGATCGACGCTTTTCTAAATTTTGCCACTTTTTCTTAGTTTTACAGCTGATAGGTGAGCTTTGTCTTTTCTTGTGTGTAGCCGTTGAAATAGATTTTTCCATTAAAATGCTAAGGTCATTGATAACTTGATAACAAACAGTTCTTCCTACTTCTTCATCCACTCAGCAATCCTTGATTTAGCAGTGACCATATATCTGGAAAACAGAGGAAAAGTGAGGAAGGGACCAAGGATGAGGTCTATTCCTCAAGGGCACATAGCCCAAGACCTGCTTCCTCCATGATGTCCAACCTGCCTACAGTGTCCATCTGTGCCCAGGAGTCCATTCAAATTATTGATCCATCAAACACATTAATCCACTGATGAGGTCAGAGTCCTCATAATCCAATCACTTCTAAACATGGCTGCATTGGAGACAAAACCTTCAATACATGAGCTTTTGGGGAACATTCCACATCCAAATATAACAGACTGTGGTGGATTCAAAAGCAGCACACGCCACCACTTCCATGTGGCCCACATCCCAGCCAAAGCTGAAAACGGCATTTGTATTGTTTGCCCTAGCAAAGTCACTTAATTACATCCTCTATTTTGAAGAGTGTACATAGAAAAAAAATGAATTTTTTTTTTCACACAGATGCTCTTTTTGAAAGTAAATCTACCCTCATTCTTTTTTTCTGAGCATCATTTCTTTTCCCCAATATAAACACAGATGTCTGAGTGCCAGGCAGAAAACTGTGGAAGGGCATTCCTGAGGGATGGGACAAGGGGAGAAGGCCTATCAGTAAATGTACATGGCCGTGCCAAGAGATAATTTGAGCAAGTGCAGAAAAATAATTACACATCTTGGGAAAAATGTGTTAAGAACAGGAGAAGAAAGAAAAGCTGATTTGAAGGTAGGCAAGAACTAGGTATGACTATAAAAAAGAATGTGTAGACTCTGTCTTTTAAGCATTCACATCTGTTAGATAAACTAAATCAAAAAAGAAATTATGACATTTCTCCATAAAAGGAGATGAAAAAGAGAACAGTTATATTATTAAGTAAGCATTAAATCAGAATGTGATGCATATCATAGACTTGTCTACTACGAGATTGAAAGAGCAGAAAGGAGTCTCACCCTTTTACACAGTCAAGTAGCTACAGCACCTTAAATACATGTGCTCAAGATAAACTATTGCTACTCCTCAAATAAGAGGAGGTGACAGTATCATTTGTCACAGGAAATTCATGCTGAATTCATTTGGTAATCAGGGTGACCATCTGTGTAGATAATTGTCTTTATCCAAAGGAAGAATAAACTTCTTACATCTTTATGACAGGCAATAGCTTTGCAGCTTGAAAATAAAACACCTTACATGCTAGGCCCCCACCATCCCGTGGACTGGGCTGGGAGATAGGGACATTGTGTTTCTTGATATGGAAATTTCTGAGAGATGGTTCCTGGTATTTGAAACAGACATCCATGGGTTTTAAAGCACATAGCAGGCTGGTTATGAATTTTCTAAGGTTATTACTCTAAGAAAATGAAGGGGGTGGATATCAACTCACCTTTTATTTTCAACAGGGAGAACAGATTTTGTTTCTTTTTCTGCAAATATTTCCCCTTACATCAACAGCAGGCTATCTTTCAAGAGATATGAAAAAACAAAGTCATTCCTGAGAATGATGAAAGTTACTAAAACGTTTGAACTTGGTTTTGAAATACTAATTATAGGAAACCACTGAGCAAACTTGCAAGGTAGGATATTCCAGTATTATTGATTAATGAAATCAGTCCACACCTTTCTCAAAAGGTTGTGTTCTTTTTAACTAATTTCATAATCTTTTAAAAAATACTTGGGAACTATTGTCACAAAATATAGTTAGATGTGAATTTCATAATTATTTTTGTGATTTTAATACTTTGATTTATGTCTTTGTTCTTATTACTATTTATATTTATTCTACTATGGATTTTACCTTCAATTCTCAAAACACATTTATAACGTTGGAGTTATAATTCATGCGTCAGAAGTGAGATGAGCTGGTAATTTTCCAAAGAAATCACAAAATGAGTAATTGGAAGTTTCAATGCTGTTTAAGAGCAGAAAAGAGGGACAAATCATTGCTGATCCAATATGGCAGAATATAGAGAGGTAAATAACCCCACAGGCTGCTAGTGTTTTTTTGTTTTATTTTGTTTTGTTGTTTTGTTTTATTTTAATCCCAACTTAGGTCTCTGCCTCCTAAAATCAGATACAAGACAAAAACATCTGCTCTCACTACTTCTATTCCACATTGTGCCACTTTTATTCAACATTGTTCTAACTAGGACAATTAGATAAGAAAAGAAAAAAAAAAAACAAAAATTATCTCCATTTGCAAATGATATAATCTGCTATGTAGAAAATTCCAAGTGTTGCACCAAACATTATTAGAACCAATGAATTGGGATATGCACATTATAAGATCAATACATAAAACTCAGTGTTACTTCTATGTAGAGTAATAAAAATTGTGAAAGTGGAATTAAGAAAGCAATTGCATTTTCAATTGTATAAGAAAGTGCAAAACACTTAGAAATAAATTTTTAAAAAGACACGTAAAACACTCAAGAAGTAAACAAGACATCATTGGAAGAATTTAAATAATATTTAAATAAACGAAAGATATCCTATGTTTATTAAGTCAAGAGACAATAATATTATGATGACAATACTTTGCAAATTGATCCAAGAACCAATATGATAATTACTACATCCTTAACCTTTGTTACAGAAATTTTCAAGCTGATTCTATAGTCATATAGAAATTATGTAAACCCTTCATAACCAAAATAATATTATAGAAGAAGAACAAGCTTAGAGGACTCATACATCCTGATTTCAAAATTTATTATAAAGATACAATAATCAAGACAGTGATGGTGGAGTGACAATAAACCATCAGTCAACTGGGAGTCCAGAAATGAACCAATACAGTTATGGTCAATTCAATTTTTATAAGAATGCCTAGAAATTCAGTAGCAAAGTACAGATTGAAAAAACAAAGACCCTTGGTACACACACAAAAAAAATAATAAAATTGGCTGCTTTCCATATACCACAAACAAAAATTACTTCTAAATGGATCATAGTATGAAATTTAAGAGCAAAAGTTATAAAATTCACAGAAGAAAATACAGAAATAAATTTTGTGACCTTTGATTAGACAGATTTATTAGATATAACAACAGTGCAAAGGAAGGAAAAAAATATATCAATTGAACTTTATGGAGACTAAAAATTTTGTATTGCAAGTGATTCCACAAATAAAATGAAATATCACATAAAAATCGGAGAAAAATTCTTATTAATCATATTATCTGGCAAGATACATACATATATACATATACATATATATAATATAATAAGAGCTTTTTTATAGTTCAATTATAAAAGTTCCCCTAATTTAATTAAAGATGGGCAAAAAATATAAGTAGTTATTTCTTTGAGGAAAATAGACATGTGGTCAATAAGCACCTAAAAAGATATTTATCACCATCTACAAGGGAAATGCAAATTGAACTCACACTATGCTACCACTTCACACCTACTATAATATCCCTAAGCCAAAAGGTAATAAAAAGTGTTGGTAAATAGGTGGAAAAATCAGAAATGTGAACTTGCTGGTAAGGAATGTAAAATGTTTAGCCTTTTTGGAAAATAGTCTGGCAAAATTAGAAGATTAAGTAAAATTATCATACCCATAAATTCTACTTTAATGTATATATTCAAGAAGGATTTCAAAAAATATGTTTACGCAAAACATTGTATAGATTTATTAGAACCAGCTTTATTATTATGGTCCAAAAATAGAAACAAGTCAAATATTAATAAACTACTGTATCAATAAAATGTAGATAAATGCAGTGGCACAAACCCGTGATCCCAGCAACCCAGGAGGCTGAGTCAGGAGGATTGCAAATTTGAGGCCACCTTAGCGACTTAGAAAGACCCTAAGCAATTTAGCTACACACTGTCTCAAATTTTTTTAAAAAAATAATTAATTAATTAAAAGGGCTAGAAATGTTCACTGTAAAGAGCCCCTGGATTTGATTGCCAGTACCAAATAAATCAATAAAAATATTAAAAATAAAATGCAAGGGCTGGGATTGTTGCTCAGTGGTAAAAGGCTTGTCTCACACATGTGAAACCCTGAGTTTGATCCTCAGCGCCACATAAAAATAAATAAATAAAATAAAGATATTGTGTTCAACTACAACTAAAAAAATAAATATTAAAAAAATAAAATAAAAGGTGCTATAACTATACAAGGGAATATTATGTAGCCACAATAATAAATGAGGTACTTGTACACACCACAGTATGGATGTACTTTGAAATATCATTCCAAAAAATCACCAGTTGCATGATTCCTTTTATTAAAATGTCAAGAATAGGCCCATTAATGTGCCTGTTCTAGGGAAACAGGTAGAAAATAGTTGTGATCCATGAGTCTCATCTCTTCTAGGAAAGGTGGGCACAAGGTTCATAAAGTCGACCTCATCCACAAACAGGCATCTAAAGTCCAAGGTCATAATACATGCAGACTCTCTGGTAGACAGTGGTAGCATAATGTGAGTTCAATTTGCATTTCACTCATACACAGACACATACATATCCAGCAAGTGAGAGAACAGATGCTGCATGTCAGAGAGGTGCAGAAACAAATCTCTGGTTCCTTCATATATTGGTGAAGATTGCTGGAAAAGACTGGGAGATGATACAGATGATACGTTCTTAATTCTTCCAGAAAAAACATTTTCTGAACTGGCACATGTTTTCAATGATCTAAACTTCATGAAGATGTTTCAATCCCAGGGGATTTCTACCTGATGACAGTACGGTTGTTCATGACCTGTTCTCCATCAGCAAGTCCTTCTCCAGGGGAATTTATGGATCTCTGATTGGAAAATGCTTGCACTTTTTTTTGCTTAAAACAAGCCGAATGCAAATATCACATAAGCCCAAAGCAAACATCAGAGACCCACATTTAGACTCTGATAGCAATAGTGAAAGTCATCTTTTACTGGTCAAAACAGAATAATTAGTAGGTAAATAGGATGATCTGTACATCTTAGCCTCCAAAAAGGAAATGTCAAGACAGGCAGAGTTCAGAGGACTCTAGGATCAAGAGGACAGGGCACAAAGGTGTTCTTCCCAACTCACTTTCACCTTCAGATGCCAGGGCTGGAAACCTTCATAGTGGTAGAGTGTCGTGAGTGGTCCAGACTGTCCCTGTATAACTGTGTAAGAAAATGGATTCACAAAATGCAGTTTGAATGACCATTTGAACCTTCTGAAAACCTAAAAGAATAAGCTTATTAACAATATCAGGCATTGAGGGTCATGGTGTAGCTTTCTAATACATAATGCACACAGACCATACTGGTTGTTAATAAGTTAACTCAATATATTTTTATACATATTGAAAGCCCTGATAAAAGACAGTAGCATAAGGAGAGCTCTGATAAACTGAACACAAATGAACATTTTATTATTTTCATCTTGACTTTTGGCAAAAAAGTATATTTTAATTCTATTTATAAAATCTCTGTTTAGAAATACATATCAGAATATATCAAACTATTCATAAACTGTGTTTAAGTATGAGTAGATGATTATAACTAAGAAATTATTTTAGAATTTCACTTTCTGTGAACATTTACTAGTTTGACAGAATATTTTTACTGAAGGAATATTTTTGCTCTTAGAATATGTGTCTCTATGTACAGAATGCCAAACTTTTACAAAATTTGTATGAGATTGTTTATGTTTTTACTTCATTAAAATTTTATTCTCCAGCTCCATCCAGTTACTGGCAAACGGTATAATTTCATTCTTCCCTAAGCCTAATATTCCATCATGAGTGTGTGTGTGTGTGTGTGTGTGTGTGTGTAAATATACATACACTGCCAAATTTTTTTTAAACACTCATCTGTTGAAGGGCACCTGGGTTGCTTCCATAGTTCAGCTATTGTGAGTTGAGCTGCTATAAATATTGATGTAGCCGCTTCACTATAATATGCTGATTTTAAGTCCTTTGGGTATATAACTCAGTTTACAACTGAGGAGTGGGTCAAATGGTGGTTCCATTCTGAGTTTTCTGAGGAATTTCCACACCACTTTCCATATGGTTGCACAAGTTTGCATTCCCACCAGCAATGTATGAGTGTGCCTCACCCCCACCCCCAGTTGGAGAATATCATGCTAAGCAAAATAAGCCAATCCTAAAGAGAGAGAGAGAGAGAGAGAGAGAGAGAGAGAGAGAGAGAGAGAGACAGAGAGAGAGAGACAGAGAGAGACAGACAGAGAGAGAGAGACAGAGAGACTGAATATTTTCTCTGATATGCAGATGCTAATTCACATTAAGGGACATTAGGGAAAATAGAGTTACTTTAGATTAGGTAGAGGGGAGTGAATAGAGGGAAGGGGTATGGGGTTAGGAAAGACAGTAGAATAAATCAGACTTTATTACCCTATGTATATATCTAACTACATGACCAGTGGGATTCTATATCATGTACAACCAGAAGAATGATAAATCATACTGTATTTATATATGATGTATCAAAGTACATTCTACTGTCATATATAACTAATTGGGATGAATAAAAATATTTTTAAATATTTCATTTCCATCATAGGTTTTACAGTAGAGATTTTCTTTCTTTTCTTTTTCTTTTTTGGCAATCATTAGAAAATTAAAGTTTACTTCATCCAAGAAAGTATAAATTTAATTCAAAGGAAATAAATGACTTATTGTTTTGAAGCAATAATTATTCTGTTTCTTCTCTTTGTTTTAGAAGGAAATCAAACATATACAGTTCAATTTAAAACATTTAATGCTTTCCTGAATGTATAAAGTTTTTGTTGGCTACTTCAATTTTTATTAATAGCTTGATTATTTATATTTTTAAATTTTGAATAGAAACTTGAGCAATATAATCCATACTTTCTTATATTTTTCAATAATTAGTAACATTTAGTATTTCTCACATGTGTAGAAAATACTTTGAGAACAGAGAATATGCCTATGTCGATCTCATGTTGATAAACCAATGCATTTTAATTTAAAACACACAGGCAACCATTCAATAAATATATACACATTCAAGTTTTATTGGTTTATATGACAAAGACTCATTTTTCTTTTAAGAAGTATGGTTCTTTCAGTAGGGAAGGAGCATAGGCCAACATGTGAATGGTCAAGGAAATATAAATTTTAGGACTATGTTTGTATTGCAGGAGACATGTGACTAAAGGTGCTGAAAATATAGGAGAGACATAAAAAGGCATTCCTCAAGCACCCAGAGAACTTGCAGAAGGATGAGTACACAAACACAGTGAAAAAAAAAAGAGTTTTGGAAAATGATGGCATTCCTCTCCCAATGATAAAGGGAATGTTGGTGTAAACGGGATAACATTTTCTTTCCTGGGTGTAATAGATGAAGGACGCACCTGTCAGATAATCTTGACATTCTTTGTCAAATGAAAGATGATTTTTAATCTTTTTAAGAGTTGATGAAAACAATAGATGGTGAGGGAAGTGGAGTAATTTTGTAGTTGAAATGTAGAGTGGAAAGATAAAAATTGAGTCCGAAGGCATGCTATGGTTTTGATGTGAGGTGACCCCCAGACCTCATGTGGGAGATGATGCTGGAGGGTTCAGAGGGGAAGTGATCAGATTATGAGAATCTGAACCCATTCAATGAATTAACCAGCTGATTGGATTAATTGGGTGGCAACTGAAGGCCAATGGGGTGGGTATAGGAGGTGGACATTGGGGCATGGCTTTGGGGTATATATTTGGTAACTGGCTAGTAGATTCTCTCTCTGCTTCCTGATCATCATGTGAGTCTTTTCCCTCCACCATATTCTTGTGCTATGATGTTTAGCCTCCCTGTGAGCCCTGAGGAATGGAGCCTGCTGTTTATGGTGTGAGACCTCTGAAACTGTGAGCACGCAAATAAATTTTTCCTCCTCTAGTTCCTTTAGTCACAGCAACAAAAAAGCTAACTAAAATAAGGCATAACTGGATATCCAGGTAGAGTTGTTCTCTCTGGGAATGTCTTTGAAAGCAAAGGCCAAAATAAAAGTGGAGTTCAGTATTAGCACAAAAAGAGAATTATGGATTCCAAGTCTCAATGAACAGATGATAAGAGGATGTCAAAGAGAAAATTAAGACAATAAGAAATGTTCTTCATAGTGGAAAATTGATTTTAAGCTCTTAAAAAAATGAAAAAAATTGAATGATTGTGAAGACATATCATTCAATGTGTTGTCAAAAATTGAAATTTAAAAAAATGTTTGTGTGTACTGAACATGTAGAAACTCTTTTCTTGTCATTGTTCCCTAAACAGTGTAGTGTAACAACCATTTATGTTTCATTTATAATTTACTAGGCATTATAGGTGATCCAGAGGTGATTTAAAGTATAGAGGACGATTTGCATGTTTATATATCCAAACACAGTGTCATCTCACATAAAGGACATGAGCACTGGCAGTCCCTTCACAGATACTGAGGGACAGGTGTGTATTCATTGGTTGATCAAAAGTCAATAGACTGGTATTTGAAATTAAGTGTCTGTTGCTCCACAATTTTAAATCTATTACTAGTTGAATCTAAATATAAGCCTTCTGAGGCTGGTGTTTGCTTCCTGTGTTTGTTAATATCTCTTACTATTTCTTGTACATAATCTGTAGCACTAGTTTCTTTGAAGTGCAACTGTAAGAACTTTACTTATTCTTACCATAAGTAAAGTTATCATAACTACTGACAGTACAAAGACATAAGTCCACCCTATAACTTTGAAGATATTTGCTCATCTGAAATCAAATATATTTAATACATCAGAATATATACATGCAAATAAAAAATACCAATGCCAGGATCATTCTGATGTTTGTGAAGAAAAAAAAAAACACTAAGGACATGGACAACTTAATTTTATTATACAAAACCTAAATTTCTAGTAAACGAATTTGAAATCAATTCTGACTCTCTCATTTTCACTTACCATTGGATAAAGCTTCAGTTTGAACATTGTATATTTTTATGTGTGCTATGTTATCAATTTTATTGAAATAAGAAACTTCTTGCTCCAAACTTAGTCTACCCAGATTCTGAAATTGCTTCCACTTTAAATTACCGATTTTCATTTATTGGGAAGAGAACAGCAGTAGGAACATCGTGCTTTGATGATTTCACTTAACATTAGTCACCTTTCACTTAACAGGAAAATATCGAAGAATAAAAAGGGTTTTAGAAATATTAAATAAATTTTTGCTAATTTTTTGATCAGACAGATGAACCTAACGACACAATATGTTGATTGCTAATAAAGTCATTTAATATTCCTCACATCTGCATATTTATCAGTGCTAAGTGCAGCTGAGCAATCAGCAATATCCCCATGATAACCCTCCCGTGGTGCTTGGAGAGATAACATAATGCCTGATGAGCAGTAAGGAACTCTCAACCAAGACTCAGTCAGCTTTCAATTTGGGTACAAAGGAAATGAGCTCACCCTGCTGCCCCAGGCAGTGGAGTCAGCAGAGAGCAAGGGCACCCCCTGGGCAAAGAAAACCTAAGTGGGTCTAATCATTTAAGAGAGATCTGCAACCCTTTCCAAAATATTTTTAAAAGACGATTCAGACTGTTATGCCCCATTAATAATATATACTTAGCATTTAAAGTCCTTTTTCAGTGAGAATCAGCCTTGTAACTTAAACAAGTAGCATTCTTATGATGTGTGTTATGCATAATAAAGTATTATGATGAACAGATATCCCCAAACAACTGTAGGTCACAGTGTGTTCTTGGTGATGATGATCCTTTGAAGAGAGTGTATATTACTTGCTGCCATTACCACTAATGGAGTCGCCCTATCTTTTGCTATTCATAATGCAGTGTACTGTATTAAGACCATGCTATATTTGATTTTCTAATACTCAGCCAAGAACTAAAAAGCAAAGTGAGCACTTTAGAAAAGTTGAAAGTACAGTATGATTGTATCACAGCCCCAATCATACTTTGTTGTAATTGCCTATCTAATTACTTTCCCGGAGGAGAGAGAGGAAGCATCATTTTTCACCTTTCTTTCACCACCTACCTTGAAGCCTGGTATATTTTATATATGTAAATATCTTTTAAGCAATGGACGAATGGTGCATCTTATGTTTTTCTTAAATTGCTCTTCCCTTTAACATTAGAAACAATTTAGTCAAACATTGACCTTATCTCACTAAAACACAAACAAGATATAAAATCTAAAGCAATGCAAGAGAACTTCTTCTTTCATGGACACACTTGCATTTATTTATGCTATACATTTTACAAATGTCTGCTTTGTGCCTGGTAGCTGGGGACAGACTAGTGGTATTGACGGGTGTGGATTTAAAAAAAAAAAAAAAAAAAGTCCTGGTATCCTGTAGCCTATGTTCTCCTGGGGAAGGAGAGACTAATGATGAGAAATAGATAAATTAGATGGTATCTGAAAGAATGATCAAGGCTTGCCTTCAGAGAAAATGCCCACTTATTGAGGCAGCTCTGCATATTTATAGAGCCAGGGGTGGTCTCAGGGTTGAAATAGTTAAACAATTTAATGGTTTTGGCAGCTGGCATGGGGTACTTTCTGATTGGTGGGTAAGGATCATGTGAGTCAGCAGGACTCACCATTGGAAGTCTCTTCTTGGGGGATGGGGAGGTTAGTCTTTGGAGCCAGGGCGATTCCCAAGAGTATCAGATGATGATTAGTTTTTAGAGGGGAAAAGAAATTTAAAAAAAAATAGAGTATGATAAATGGAGCCAGGAATGGTAGTTTAGAGCTGCAATTTTAAATAGAATAGACTGGGAAGGCTTGCTGGAGGAGGTGACCTGTAAGCTAGGCTTGCACATCACAAGGAAGTGAGCCTCCTGGATGTCCCAGGGCAGAATGCAGCAGGAAGAATCAAGAAATCAAGAATGCTTGGTCACTGAAAATATTCTAAGAGAGGCACATATTTGCCATGTGACTGGAGCATTTTGAAGAGAAGTGGGAAAGCTGGTCTGACAGGCCATGGGAGAACAGATTAAGTAGAACTTACACAGGCAACACCAGGGCTCTGAACTCTTCTCCATTCCTGCAGCTATTGGAGAGTTTGGGGGAATGATCTGATTGACAATTTTTTTTAAAGATCACCCCCCAACTTCTTTGATAGGTATTGACTGTTGGAAAGAAGAGTAGAAACAGGTAGAACAATATTATATATTGAATGTAGTGTATAAAACAAATGGAGGAGTTGAGAGTGATTTCCAATCTTTTAGCCTATGCAACATGTAGTGAAAATATAGTTTAAAAATTGTATATGGAAAGACCACAGTATCTTAGAATAAGTGTAGTTTAATATCTGAAAGCATAGGTGACATATTGAATAATTCAAACTAAATTTATATTTAAGGAAATGAATTCCAATTCAGAGTCAAAATGAAGGAGGATCCTGGGTTTCATTTTGATTATGTCTTGGGTCAATATTCAAAGTTAAGCCATTCACATATTTCTTTCAGTTTATATATAAGTTTACTACTTATAGTAAGTACATCAGTACTACTTAAATCATCAGCAGTACAGTAATAAAAAGTAGAAAACATTCTATTCCTTTGAGCTTACCTTCAATAAAAGGAAACAATGAAAAAAATAAGTAAGTAAAATGCTCTGTATGTTGTATAGTCATAAGTGCTAAAAAGAAAACAAGAGAGGGAAAGGGAATATAAAATATTAGACTAGAAGAATTAGACTATTAGACTTGGAAATTTAAAAAAGATGGCCAGAACAAATTGCACTGGAAAATGTCTTCTGAGTAAATACATTTAAGAAGTAATAAGACTAATCACAAGGATAATTGGACAAGGTCATTCCAGCAGATGCAAAATAATGTGAAAACTTCCTCCTTCTGTCTGACAGCAAAGCTCTGTTATGATTTTCCAGATTGGCAGATACTTGCAATTTGATGAAGAGGAGGATCAATCTAAAAGGATCCTTTCAAGTGGACACAAGCTGATTAGCAAAGCAACAAACTGAGATGTAGTGACCCAGAATTACATATAGGGTTTCAATTTTTTCAAGATTTGAGATTTAGTACCTATATTCTGATCCCATCTACTGGGAGGCCAAGAGATTCCATACACTAGAAGATTTGGACATGATTTCATATTTATTTAGAAGGTTGGTGCCATGGAGATGGAATTGATTTATGCTGGGTGGACAGATTTTTACCTTTGGAGATACCTGGATGTTCAGTATTGTAGTTGTGGCCAAACTAAGGGCACTGAGATTTATGATATGTAAAGTCTGAATGACCCCTCCCCCACAAACTCTTTAGTTTCTATACTGATAGCTTATAACAAGCCTAACTGGTTTTATGATCCTGGCTTGATTATGTGATTAAGATGATTTGTAAGCACTCACTATTGAAAACTTCAATCATTGATGCATATATTGTGGCAGTTCAAAGAATGGTAAGTACATTCCCTGTATGCGGCTAGACCCCTGGGAAATGTGTGCTGTGGAATGCCTGTTGGATTCCAATACATATCGGCATTTCTCTCTCTTCACAGAGTCTTTGCTTTTAAATAGAAGCCTTATGTGAGTACATTATGCAGAATTTGTACAACCAATTCAAATACCTCAACTGGAGAAAACCATTCAGGTAAGAGAAGATGGCAATGTGTATCCAATTGTTTCTCAGAGTAGAAAGCAAATCACTCTACTCACTATAAAGCCTTATCTTTATTGTCAGTTAATACACCATAAATTTAAGTGCCGAAACAAACAAAACTCTGAATTCCTATATTTTTTATAGATATTCAAACAATTATTAACTGATTATAAAATATATAATATATATACAGGAAAAGATCTCAATACACCAAAATGTCCTTTTATTAGAGGAATGGAAGGAATTTTCATGCTGTTTTATTCAATGATAATTTTCACCACTTATAGTGTAGCTAATACATAAAAGACATTTAATAAACAATTGTCGAAAGGACAAATAAACCACCATGCTGAGTTTAAATACTAGTGTTATCATCTATGTCTATCAATGGATGGATTAGGACATTTTAATTAGTTCTTAATAACATATAAAGCATTGAGAATTAGAAATGAGATGAAGGAAGTTTATCAAGTTAACAAAGAAAATTTAATTTGAAATCAAAATTAAAAGTAGCAGTAACTCTTCATAAACCAGGAGGGACTAAGATAGTGGAATGCTGTCCTAACTTGTGAGTTAGCATCATGGAAATGTGGCTTGCCCATGTAGAATTTCTCTTGGAGGCAATGTCCCACCATGACCATTAACCTCTGACTGCACTGACTATTTGCCCATTGTTGAACATATGTATGTTGCTGATGGAAGCTATTTATTGATTTTCAGTTGCCTAGTTTACACTCACCTTTGATTTGGAAAAACATGCTAAAATCTGTCTTGAAAAATCAGTTTTGTTTTTGTACATTTCATACGACCATGTAAGATTCCACAGAAATATGCCTTGTTTGTCCTTAGCTACTAAAACACTTAAAGTTCATGGTTCATGTCAAAATCTAACAAATTTCTGGTGTTAGGTTTTAAAATGTATTTAATTTTCTCATTCCCCTGAGGTCCTTAAAATAAGCCCCAAGCTCACTCAAAATTACCACTCTTTGTTCTGTTTAATACAAACTCAGAGAAATTTTGCTAGGTAAGATACACTATGGGGTATAACTAGTTTTTCAGCCTTCAAAAATAAAATAGGAGAAGGTGCAGCTTATGAGTTAGGGAGAAGCTGTGAGTTTTAAAAGAAACACTCTGCTTCTGAGATACATATGCATTGTGTCATGCATCACAACCTGGCGCTTCAAAGGACACCAGTGCAATTGGGAGCAGTGAATTTCTTCCCCTGAGCCAATTTATGGTGCTTACATTTCTAGCTCTTCCTCTGTTTAGTATTTGACCTCCAAGAGTCAAATACAATATCAACCACCGCAGCTTGAACTTTCCCCAACACTAAATGTTAATTAAAGCAGAAATCTGTAGGTAGGACTTTTCTAAATAGAATAGAAGCACTTCAGTCGGGGATACTTTTGAGACTTCAATGCATCACATTGTATCTTGACTCCACACATTAATATTTTTTTTTTTAGGTAAAACGCTATTATTTGCTGATGGCCAATTGTGATTCTTTTTGTGTATTTTTTAGTTTTTAAAATGTTCATTAAGTACCTTTAAAATGGATTCCTACCTTTCCCCCCCATTTTTTTTTGTATTTCTCAATTCTTTTCACAAATTGAGTGATGTCATAACATATGTGTTCTTATAACTCGATACATTTTATTCAAATAGTTTGTAATTTAGCATGCAATGAAAATAATATCATTAGTATAAAATTGTATTTTATAATTCCTGAGACTAAGAGTTCAAATTTTCACATAAAAGTTCCAATATTTAGGCAACAGCATACCATATTTTGAAACTTGTATCTTCTTAATATATGAACCACACACTTGCATTTTTTCCTCCTAAGATCATTGACCATTATTTTAACTACTAAGGGACTATTTCAGGGACAGTTTCTGAAATCAGCCTTACTCCAAGCTGGCATAGTCTACTCAATTCTAATATATAACATGGAATAAATATGTTTTACTCTCAATAATCTGTAAAAATAATTTGTAAAAAAATTGTAAAAATCAAAATTAAATCATTTTAATTTTGATTTTTACATTTCTATTGTCAGTAATTAAGGACTACTCTTTACAACCCTAGAAATTCTCTTCTGATTCTGGGAGAGTATCCTGTTCCTAATTTCCCTGTAATTGCTGCCATATTACACTTGGTTGAGTCTAGCAGGGTCCCTTTTTCCCAATGATGAAGCTTGAAATTTCCAGCTTCTTACAAAGAATATACAGTGTTTCAATCCATCCTTCTGAAAACATTGACTTATGATAACTAGTACACAGGGCTGACATCTAGACTTAATTCAAACAAAGGCAAAAACAGAACACCTCTGGATTCCCAAATATGAGGATAATATGCAGTTAACCAGCATTTTTAGAACATCCAAAGGTGAATTCACTTATTTCTATCCTTCTGGATTTCTTTGTTGTGAGTTTATTTTCCAAATTCTGTTACAGGTTTATGTGTACCTCTCAGATCATGTGAGTCATTTCTGCGTTTAGTGGGGTTTTCATTGTTGTTGTTTGTTTGCTTGTTTTTATGAATTAATTTCTACACAGCTTCACATTAGTTACCAAGATGCTTTATATTTTTTTGGACTTAATGTTGGTATCTTTGCAAAATTTCTGAGTAAAAGCCCTAATCTCCAATGTGATGATATTTGGAGACAGAGCTTTTGGGAGGTCATTGGGTTTAGATAAGGAAATGGGAGTGGGAATCCCATGACAGGGTTCGTGTCAATAAGAGAAAGATAGTCCAGGATATGATTTCTCCACACTACATTGGCACACAGTGAGAAGGAAGTCATCTGCAAACCAGGAAGAGGGCTCCCATCAGAAACTGAATCAACTGGCACCTTTGGTTTGAACCTCTAAACTCTAAACTCGGAGCCATTGTGTAAGCCACTCACACAGTCTATCTAAGATAATTTTCTTTGCTTTTCATACGAGTTTTAATTTGCAGGTCTAATTTTCTTTTAATTTTGATATTTAGCAATATAGTTATATTTTAATTGTGGAGATCAAAGAGAGCTTCATGATTCCACAACATTTAACTTTAAAGATTTAAAGAATGGTCATTCAATACTCTAATTTCCTTTGAAACACAAACTAAAATAAGGGCCTACTAGGGTCCCTTTCGTTTGTATCACATTGAATAGATCTATATGGAAATCTACTATAAAATACACCTGTAAATTTATAAATACTACGTTAGCAAACATAGGAATATTTCTGCTACTAAATACTATGAAGTTGTGCACTTGACTAAGTTAATAACTAAGACCAGAATGTTGATATCTAAAGGTGTAAAACAGAATCAAGGAAAAAAGGAAACTGAGGTCATCTTGAGAGTGCATATCTAGAAAGGAAAGAAGGCCACTGCACCTTTCTTTCCATCAAGTGTGTTTTGGCAAATGTGGGCATTACCAGCAACCGAGGAGCGATTTTAATTCTAAGTCAGAAGAATCCTGAGAAGTGGAAAACATTTCATCTCTCATGATTATATATAGTAGATATAATAAAATAATATTTTATTTCTATGGATGATCACTTAATTTTATTGAATTTCTACAGCCTTTATTAAGAATTGAAATAAATATGGAAATATAAACTATTAGTTAAAATAATTGAGACAAAAAGTATGTATGAAAATACTATTTTTAACAACCTAAACATCTAAGAACATTTTGAAAATTCTAGATTTGAGGTCATCAACAATTTTCTCTATGCTTTTACTGAGCTGTATGTTTAACTGTACATAAAATACTATCTGACAGTGTGAATGGGATTCTCTTTCCTTTTTCAATCAGATCAACTCTACCTTCTTTGAAGCTGAAAAGAGTTGAATTGAAATGTAGAGATTTTCCTTGAAGTATGTTCCTTATCATATATTCTTAGTAAATAATGATTGAAGCAAATGAGGTAAAATAGAGGCAGTAGTCATATATATTGACATTAAGATTTCAATTATATTGACTTTCATAATTGTCTAAATATTAGCTATTTTATATGGTGTTCACTGATAATGTGAAAAACTTCTAATAAAGCAAAATTTATTAGTGAGAGGTTAACATAAGACACAGCACTTCATATTTAAGGAATTATTCCAGTTAACAATTCTGTGGACTTAATACCATGCATTACTTTTGACAGTTCTACAAGGATCGTAGGATTGCAATATGGCATGTTTATTTCTGCTTCTTATGGTCTATTTTCCTTAAGTAATCAGATCTGTGAAAGAGAATTTTTTAGAGTAGTCTAATTCTATGTAAAAAGAGATAAATTTTTGTTTATTTGTTTCATTAATATAAGAATGTATAAAGTGAATCTCTGTTAAGCAAAGTTGCTAACACACTTTTAAAAATTTATGGAAGATAAAAACAATAATCCCCTACCCTGGTTCACAGTCAAAAATGTCAAGAGGGCTTATTTCGATTTTTCATTTTCATAGAAGAACATATTGATTTTTATATACTTAACTAAACATTGCAAACATGCTACTGCATAGTGGATTTTTTAAAAAGTATCTTTCTATGTGATTGCCACTACCTTGTTAATTATTTGAAACAGAGAAGCTTTGCTACTGTGAAGAAGGTGGTAAATTAATGAAGCTGATTCAAACAATGGGGTTCCAAAAGTTGATGCTTTAAATTATACCCTCTGGCTAAAAGAAGTTAAAATTTTTGGAATAGCAAACTTGACCCAAATGCAATCTTAACCATTTGTGAAAAAGGAAATAATCTTGTCCCCTACCACACTTCTTCCACTACGACAGAATTGATTTGATAAAAATAAAATCTAATTTTGCCCCAGATTTAAAGTTTCCAAGTCCCCCAAGTGATTCCCAAAACCCTGAGGAAGTTTGTACTTGTCTTTAGACAGATGAGAGCAAAAAGGACAATGTCAGTTGTGCATAATAATAAGTGTGTTAAGTTTATCAAACTATCTTGTATATTCTACATTGCTTTCTACAATTTTAGTTCTAAAATGACTTCTGTTTTGAAACGATTTTTAATTAAATTTGTTCTTTCATATTTTTACTTGGAAAATTACAAAACTGAGAGTCTTGTAGGGTTATTCTTATCTTCTTTTCATTTCTATTTTTTTATTTTTTATTCTTTTACTTTATCTACCTATGATTCAAATTATTGTAATCACTCCTCTAGCTTAATGAAATTAAGAATACCCAGCGTGATATTGAAGGACTTATATTCCCAGAGCCCTCTACTTCCATGTTTTTTTTTTGTTGTTGTTGTTGTTGTTTTAGTTTTAGTTTTTGTTTCAGGGATTGAACCCAGGGACACTTAACTACTGAATCACATCCCCATCCCTTCTTATTTTGAGACAGGGTCTCACTAGGTTGCTTATAGCCTCGCTAAGTTTCTGAGACAGGATTTATACCTACGATCCTCCTGCCTCAGCCTCCCGAGCTGCTGGGATTATAAACCATGTGCCATCATGCTCGGCTTCTTCCATATAGCTAAAAAATTCTATACCATTCACCCATGCTTCAAGTTTTTATTCTATGCCTTTGCATGTGTTGCTTCTATTGAAGATGATTTCCTGTCTCCTTCAAGTGCATTCAATTTAAAAAAAATGTAAAAATTATACTTCAAAAATTAATGTCTCTCTTAACACAAAAGATCTCAAATACATTTAGATACCTTTCCGCTGTACTCTCTGGGTACAGCATTTATCAAACTGAATTTTTGCCTTTTGTGTTGCAATACTTCTTAGTTGCACTTATCACATTTCATTATAATTTTTTAATGTGCTAGGCTTCCACACACAGTGAGATTCTTGAGTGTTGGAACCATGCCTAATTCAGTTTTGCATTTCTATTTCCTAGAATATAATGTATGCAAGAGTCATTTAATTACAATTTCATGCATGAATTCTTGAATGAATGAATGACTCATCGTAGCTACCACTAGCTCTGACAAAATTACCATGAACATAGCTTTTTCACTAATTGTACAAAGATGGGATTTAAATGTTTACATTATTGGTTCAGAGATTTTTCAACTTGCTTTGTGTTTCATAATAACTTGTGGAGCTTTATAAAATCCACGTTTGGTCCTCAGAGAGTAGGTTGTGGTCTCTGGTTACCAGGCATCTATTTGTTTATTTATTTTCATTTTTACTCATGATTCTTATATCAAGTTAGAATAAGAACAATGTAAATAAATAATTCCATAGTGAGTCTCATAGTATACTTGGCTCAATAATAGGAGCTTAGTAAATACAAATACAAATATATGTGCTTGACCGGAAGCCTTTCAATATGTTGGTTAGTTCTAGAGAGCCAATCTGACAACTATCTGTATTGTTTTGTGTGTGATATAATTTCAATTTAATTTTGTCTTCAAAACCCAGTTTCAGACATTATTTAGACTAAGGGTATTATTAATTAATTATTCATGTTACTTTGCATGTGATTTTATTCTAGTTTAATTATATCTACAAAATGTAGACAGTATGTAGGACAATTATCAAGACTGCAGATATTGTTAAATACCAAGCTGACCTTGAAAACTAGCTGGTAATGGAGAGGATGACTGGGGCTGATGACACAACTAGAGTCTACAATTACAAATAAATTCTGCCTGGATGTCCACGTTATAGCATCTGCATTGTGATTTAGTGAAGTTTTGATATCTTCAGCTCAACCACAGCTCCACTTGAATAGGGAATGTCACTGCAATTTGATTAATCTACTGACAGTTTGCAGTTTCACTTCTCTGGAAGGACAGTAAAATAAGATTTAGTTGTAACGATATGTATAGTGTGGAGTTTCATAAGGCCTTATCTCATAAAATGCCTGAAAAACTTCTCAAGTGGCAAGAAAGAAGAAAAAATAAGAATTTATGACAAAAATAATAAAAGAGTTTTGCTATTGAAAACTTGCCTGTACTGTTGCTGAGACTCAGGAGCCACACACATTAAAGTGGTAATGAGCTTGATGAAGTTGTCTATCTAAAATTACTGTTTCTTTTTCTTACTTGATTTCTGGAATAGCATCCATACAGATATAGTTTTCTCAATATTATTCTCAATGTGATTATAGGCTTTTATGTCTCAGTTCCAAACCATTATGGACAGTAGCTGGACAATTCACACAGCAGACTATTTTATATATAAATTTTTTATGACTTTTATCTATATTTCATCACTAAAATGAATTAGTCAAATACAAATAAAAATATATGTGCTTGACTGGAAGCCTTTCAATATGTTGGTTAGTTCTAGAGAGCCAGTCTGACAACTATCTGTATTGTTTTGTGCGTGATTTAATTTCAATTTAATTTTGTCTTCAAAACCTAGTCTCAGACATTATTTAGGATATATACCAAAACTGAAGGTAAGAACATATATGTGAAAGCCAAATTCCAATAATTAGCATCAATATTATTGATGAATATCATTGCAAGAGTAACTGATGTGAATCAATGCAGGAGTGCAATAGTTTCTCAACCTGGGTCCCAGAACAAGATGACAAGTTGTTATGGGTAGTGGAATGTTCCTAATATATATTTTTTGAGAACTTGTTTTGTACTTTATGCAAGAACCTAGCACTCACAGTACATAGTAATAGTAATGAGATTGTCCTTTCTTACCCTTTGTATTTCCATACTGCAATATGCAAAGGGACTATGCTTATTCTGTTGGGCTCATTCAGTTTTGAGCCTGCCTAGGAGAGAGGCTTTGTAATTGGCAAGGGCTGATTACACAGAGGAAAGGAGAAGAGGCCAATGAGATCCCTCCTAAATCATTGCCCACACTTCCTCTTATGTACCACTGATTGACTTAGGGGAATCCCCAAGAGAAGATGCTCTATCTACCACTGTAAAAGAAACTGGGAGGAAACAGTTATTTCAGAGCAAAACCATTTTTATATTCTATCATTAGCTTCCCGCTTTAACTGTTTATTCTTGTTACAAACAAGAGTAAAACTTCATCAATAATATTCATCTATAATATGTGAAACTTGGAACGTGTAGGCCAAGAGTTGATTTGTGAAGTTTCTGTATTTCAGTTTTTGCAATTTTCTCATTTAATCATTTGCTATAATATTCTGTTTCATATTTTATTGGCTTATTTTTAAAAAGATATCTTAGAGTTCAGTATTGTGGTTTTTGAGGATGGGATATGAGGGAATGGAGGATTCAAAGTTTAAGCCAATGAATAAGTCTGGAAAGGTGGGTGATAATTACAATCTTCTGATCCATTTTACAAGAGTAACAAGGGTAGCACGAAGAAAGCCAGTTCTCACAATGGAAGTGCTTCTCCATGGTCTTTTCCTGGGCCAGTAATTCCAGGTTCCTATTCCTTCGTGTACCATCTATGCCAAATAAGTGAAAAATTCAGGAATGGCTCCAGCAAAATTGGAAACGTGTTTCATAAGTCATGTTTTTTTTTTTTTGATATTTGAAAGTGATGATTGTTTGGGGGTTACTGGAATCACAAAGAAAACTAAAGTTTTCATTTTAAATCTTATGTTAGGAAAAAGACTCTCAGTGAGTAAATCATTCAGTAGCAAAACTTATTGCCCAGAGAAGAAAAAATCTCATGGTTGATGGGAACCTAATAATGTCAGTTTGTACCATTATAGTCATAAAAATGATGGGAGCAGTTGTTGTAGTACAATTCAGGAAGGTTCCATTCTTCAATGATATGATCATAGGCATATTAATATGATGTCACAATATACTCAAGAACTTTTATATAATAATCTGATTAAATAAATTTCTTTAATGGGTTTGAGGAGTCCTAAATCTTCCCCAGTGAATGAATGTCTTGCTGTATCATTTGTAAGATTTGTGAATAATGTTGAAATAAAAGGTGGTTTTTTTTTTTTTTTTATTTTCCTCCCCATTGGAAAGAATGGCCTGAAATAAGCAAAGGCCAAGATGACTTTAACATGGTTTCCTTTATCTACAAGGTCTCTATCTTGGAGGAACTGTGCTGGTCTCTCTGTGATGGTTCCCCATCAACTCTATGAGAGTTTTTTATTTCTTTAAACAAAAAATCATTCCTTCAGAGTCAGAACAATGCTAAACTTCACCTAGAAGGACTAGGGCCACATGTTCTTCAGGTTAAAAAGAAAACTCTCAATGATGCTACAAAACATGTTTTACTTTATTAAGCAAAGACTGGTTTACTTGAGAATATTTTTAAAATAAGGTGCATACCTGAACAAAGAGAAAATAAAGCTGCCACACTTAGGAAGATGCTCAAGGGGTGTTGGAGCTAGAATGTGAACTGGAGGACAGCTTTCAAGACAATAGTATACCCTCAGCTGAGATTTTCAAGGTGAGGCAAGGCTACCTAAACTGGCCTGCTTAGCATGTGTGTGTGTCTGCACATGAGGTCCCAATGAACAGGCCTTTGTGAGAAAGGTCTACAGACCTTTATTTAAAAAGGAAACAGAATCTTTATAAAAATCAATTGCAAAACTAAGTTCAGTGAAAGGAATTCAGCAAGTCTCAAGTCTACATTGGAAAAAAAACATAAATCCTGTTTTCCTGTTCACGTTTAACTATGAAACTTAGCATAAGTTTATTATATTTGCATAGTGAGTTCATAAAAATTATGAAAATACAAAGAAGTTTCAGAAAAGTAAGGTAAGCTTAATTATCTTTTTTCCTCTATACACATTATCTAAAATTCACTTTCTAAGTTTCAACCAGGGATAAAAATAGTCTAGACATCCCATATACCACATCCCAGAAAGCATATGAAAATCCTACAGGGTGCAGTGGCTCATGCTTGTAATCCCAGCGGCATGGGAGACTGAGGCAGGAAGATCAGGAGTTCAAAGCCAGCCTCAGCAAAATTGAGGTGTTAAGCAATTCAGTGAGACCCTGTCTCTAAACAAAATACAAAATAGAGCTGGGAATGTGGCTCAGTGGTTGAGTACCCTGAGTTCAATCCCTGGTACCCCCACAAAAACACCTTATAGAGTACAAATTTCTGAAGAGACTCCAAAGTCTACTTGGATAATAAGTTAAAGGAACAAGAAAAACAAAAGTATAACTCCAGTTTCTTTTCTTGATACTATATGACTGTTGTGTACTACCTGATTTTTAGGAAGGAATAATCAATCACTCAAAAAGAGAAGTCTAACACAAAGGTCAAACTTGTGTAACTTCAGTATTGTTGTGTAACAAATGACAGCAAACTTAGTGTCTCAATAAAATGCTCATTTATTAGTGTATAGCTCTGTAAGTCAGAAGTCCAAGAAGTCCAGCAGGATGGGCTGGGTTCTGGGGTTCTGTTGGATTCTGTGCTCAAGGGAGTGTAAGACTATATATATAATTTTTGTATGTTCTTGAGAAAAATCCTTTACCAGGCTCATTCTTCTAGTTCACAGAATGTATTTGGGTGTGGTTGCATGACTAGCATCAATGTTTCATTGTTAGCTGTTTCCAAGGGATCATTTTGAACTTTTAGATAACAATTCCTTGTCTAATTGCTAGGGCAGGCAGCCTTGTCCATCTTCAAAGTCAGCAATGGTAAACTGAATCTCTCTATGCCCTGAATCTCTCACACCCTCATTTTCTTCCATCTAGAGGAAACAGCATGCTTTTAAGGGGCTTGCTTAATTATTTCAGAACTATCCTGAATGTATCCATATCTTAAAACATTTAATTCAATCTGCAAAATTCCTCCAAGCCAGTGTATATCCATGCCTAGCTGAATGCCATGTTTTGGTCAACAACAGAAGTCAGTAAGATGATAGTCTCATAAGATTACATTCCACTGCCTAGAAATATAGCCATTGTAAAGTTGTAGCACAAGGCATTATTTATTTGTAATAATGTGTTGCAAACAACTCTATTGTCATGTAAAATCTAGTCACTTAAGAGCACATTGCCCATATTTGTGTACATGGTAGTGATAACAGATATCTATTACTGGTTTGCATATGGCTGTGGTTTGAGTAAATATCCTTTAGATTGGTCCCCAGTCTGGGGCACTATAGAGAGTTAGTGAAACCTTTAAGAACTGGAGCCAAGTTGAAAGTTTTCCTGGTCACACAGGTGTATGCCATCTAAGGAGAGTTTTGAACCATGATTCTTCCTCTTTCTCTTTTTCTTTACTTTCCAGCCATGATGAGGTAAACCATTTGCTCTGTCAAATGTTCTTGCAATGATACACTGAGCTGCCACTGGGCCAAAGAGAACAGGACCAAATGACCATGGACTAAAACCTGTGGCATCATGAGCCAAAATATACCTTTCTTTTATAAGTTGGTTGTCTCAGGTATTTTATCACAGTGGCAGAAACCTAACACATGTATTTTATATCATTTTTATTATTATTTGAGATAGTACTCCTATTTAGAGAAAAGTTTACTGCAAAACAATATGTTCTGCCACACTGGTGGTAGCCTCATACATCTTGTGTTCACATAAGCTTTGGTGTGCAGTGGGCTACACTAAGAAGTTTTGCTAAGTGCATTTTATTATGTTCGCACAATGACAAAATAGTCTAACAATGTATTTCTCAGTATGTCATACATGACTGAAGCTCAACTAGTATTTGATTGAATAATCAAAGAATGAAAAATCTTAAGCATTATTTCTTGACTAACAGGGACTAAATCTATGCTTTAATTGTGAATCCACTGTAATCTGGGTTGAGACAAACTTGTACTGGAGTATGCTGTACTCCTGTGTTATTCAGCTTTTGGCCACTATAACAAACACATGAGATAATCAATTTATAAAGAGTAGTGTCATCTGAGGACCATGGCTTGGACACACATGGGTCTAGTATTGTCATCCTGGGGACCACAGCTTGGATACATGGGTCACTGGGAACATTCAAGATCTGAACTACAGCAACTCCTACTCCCATGTGACTGGTGCTCTTATGAGAAGGGTGGAATCTGGATCCACAGACACAGGGAAGACCACCATGTGCACACCAAGAACTTGCCAGCATAGGCTGCAGTAAGGACACAATCTCCATTGGTCCTGCAAAAGGAATGATGTCCATTGACATCTTATTTTTGCACTTGTAACCTCTAGGATGGAGCAAAATAATCACATCATTTGATATTTTCCTATAGAAGCTCTCAAAATTAGACACGAATTCAAAGTAATTTCATGAGTATTTTGGCAGGCCTTCCGATCTGGGCTAATCTATCTTTCTATTCACTTTCTTCCTAAGTATTGTTTTACTATGTGAGATTTCTTTGGATTTTCAAATAAACCTTTTTTTTTTTTTTGTCTGAGGTGTTCTGCTACTGTTTTCTCTGCCTAATGAGCTATTTTTCTCATATTCAAAATGGTTGGTTCATACTCAGGGATTTTATCAATTGCTTATTAGAAAGTCAAATTTCCTTCAAAGTAATTAAATCTCAGGGCCTGCTCTAGAATTAAAACCATTTTAATTCATGCTGATTATATAATGTTGAGAACCTTTAGCATTATTGGAAACCAAATGAAAAGATTTTTAATAAAAGTTTACAGAATATGGAATAACTTAGAAGATAACTTAGAATACTTTGAAGGATAAATATAATTTGGCTTGAGAGAATTTCTTATTCTGTTTTGGGTTCTAACAAATGAACTTCTATCTACTTGAGTGCAATCTCTTTGAGAGAAGAGACATTATTTTGTCCCTGTTAAGTTATTACTGTTCCCACATATGATGGGTTTTCAATGGGAATTTGTTAAATTGATAAATATATAAATGAATGAATTAGTGATACTGCCTCCTGTGGTTGTTCCTGTTTCCTCATTTGTCAGTGATGGAGAATATCATCATGAGTAATTATGATAGAATGCATAACATTTGATACTACCATTTTTGTTAAAAACAGATAAAATACCTTAGTAAAAGATCAAAAGTCTTAACCAAATGTATACTTAATAAATAAAGCTATTTGAATATCTTTAATTATTTATTACAAACATATATTTTGTTTTGAGGCATATGAATATCAGTGATATATTCAGATATTAATTAAAATTTTGTCAAGTATTATATTCAAGTATTCAAACTATAAATCAATCCTATAAATATAATAATATAAAACATGAAAATAAACTAATATCCCCATAGTGATTTTCCTGCTTCAAGTTTCTTCCCATGGATTTTGACAGAAAATTGATAAGATTTGTAAAACTGGCAAAGTTTCCAACAGACTACAAATAATTGAATAATTCCATACTTTAAAATTATTTTTCTATTCTTGCAATTTTCTATCACTTGAACTTGCTAATGTTTGTCTAGATATCTGCATTTGCCAGCAAATTTTTGGCAAATTGTTATCATATCTTTGGACATATCTATCTTTGCTAACTGATGGAACACTAGCTTCTAAAATTTCCAATTATCATATAAAAATTGAAGTTCATCTTAATGTCTCCTGAGGCATATAGGAACTTGGCAGCCTGTCAATTTCCTACATATTGACAAATTGACTGAGGGCCATCCTACTGTATTTATTAATTTATTTTCTGGCTAGTTATATGTAACTTATAAGTGATGTTTAAAGCAGATATATTAATTAAAATCAAAACATCTGCCTTTTTCCATTTTAGAACTAATAAAAATTTCAGGAGAGCCACCTCTATTCCAGCAATATTTATGTTTATTTTAATGTTACTTTTACTACTGTCCACTGAAAGGTCAACTACATTAAACATTTATAATGTAAATTATATTGTACTTTGTATTTGAATTTAGTGAAAACTAATTTGAAATATATTTACTGAAACAAAAACAGTTTTGAGAATGTTTAAAGTGACGCTAAGTGTATTTCCACCCCAAAATAATATGCAGTGTTTTATTTTTTAAGCAGAAGAAACATATGATTTTATTGGTCATAAAATTCATCAGAAAAATAATCCCAGATTCACTTGGTAGTTTCCTATAAGATTGGAAGGATTTTTTTTACCTGATTGCCTTATTTTGATTGTGGTTTATGACCTTTGCACAAGGTCATGGAGATACTTGATAAGGATTCTCAGGAGAATGTTTATGTTTATTTGTCTAACTCTAAATGCACAAATACATAATTTTTTTTTCCAGTAGAAAACTATATAGCTTTAATTTGTAACAACGAATCTCTCTGTAGAATGCCTACATCGTTCAGTTAGTGCCTATGTTTAGACAATGTCCACTGTGCTGGCAGCGACAGGACAGCTGTCCACACATGGATATTTTATTCCTCATTAAAACTCTCAGGTGAAAGGAGAGCAAACCAAGTGAAGAGACTTGGAGGAGGGATTCTGGGGAACATA
The DNA here is from genome assembly GCF_045843805.1 of Urocitellus parryii. Lineage (NCBI taxonomy): Eukaryota > Metazoa > Chordata > Mammalia > Rodentia > Sciuridae > Urocitellus > Urocitellus parryii. The sequence continues at coordinate 13,455,544 of NC_135540.1, read as the reverse complement.
TTAGGAGAAAGTGGCTAGTTAAATGAGTTTGCATGGAAGGATAAAATGCCTTTGAATATATAGAAATTACAGAGATCTTCCTACCATTGGGGGAAAATGTCCAATCAAAAATATAAAGCAAAAGCCTGAAAATAATTGCTGAAAAAATAGTTGTGGGTAAATAAATTTTTAAATGTAGAATATGAAATGGATATCTTTGAAACTGGTGACTATTTCAACACCATATCTTCACAGGACATGCAAAATCACAAGAGGTGATTGTCCCTATATCATGAGAAGAAACCAAACGAACTACATAAAATGTGTGCATGTTTACCCACACAGTCCTATGTATACACATAAAACTGAGGCAAAGAAAGCTAAATGAATTAAGTTATGTTTAGGGGAAAAACAAAAATGATCTTAACTGAAAGAAAGGGAAGAGGAAACCATGCCAACTTTAGGAACTTGTCATGACTATGTGTGGTCTGGCAGGAGCAACTGCAATCCCAACAATTCACAGGATGAAGTTGAACTGACCTGCCAATTCTCTCTCACAAGGGTTTCATCTAAGGCTGAGTAGCAATGAGAAAAAGAAGGAGTAGCACACAAGTTTGGAAAACACCACCCAGGGTGCATGCTGTGGTCTCAATGCTGGTGTCCTCCTGCAATCTGCATGTTGAAAACTGACCAATGAGTGATGGTGTTAGGAGGAGGGGTCTTTGGAGGGGATCATACCATCAGTGCTCTTGCTTCAGGCCTGGGATGAAGAAGAAGATATCCCAGGGCACACAGGGCCTTCAGTCAGTGCGTAGTGGTAGCTCACCAAAAGCCAGAAGTAGTGTGGCAAGTTAGGGAGTGAGCTCTCCAGATATGAGTATGGCTTAAGATATAGGGTGGGGAAGAAAACAGAAAAGCCAACCATCCCAAAGAGCTGGTGGCTATGCTATAAATCGGAGAAATCTCCAATAACATGAAAATCTGACTGCTGGTCTATTTCAGATAGAGAGATCTCTGGAAACTTGCTGATAGTATTGTGTTAGAGAAAAAAAAAAAAAAGCCGAGATAATCATCCTCACAAGGGAAAAGGGTTACATTTTGGCTCCTGGTTTGACACCTGTTACTTTGGGCCCTTGGAGACAGAGCACGCCATGGCAAGAGCACTTGGTGAAGGAGGCCTGCAACCTCATGGCAGCTTGGAAGCAAAAGAGAGGGGAAAAGGCTGGTGTCTCAATGTCCCCTTCAAGGTCACAGCTACAGTGACCTACCTTCTTCACAGTTGGTCCCACTTGCTAAAGGTTTCACTACCTCCACCACAGTCTGGTACCAGTCCTTCAACACATGGGCTTTTGGGGGACATTAATGAACCAAAATTTGACACCTAAGCAGGTGCCTGTAGTACCAGCTACAGCCCCCAGGTTCAAGAACAGCCTACACAACACAGTGAGACCCTGTCTCAAAAACAAGAGCACAAACATACTGATAATCTATAGCCTCTACTCATCAAAATCCTCATCCCACTATCAAAACATTGTAACCAGTAAGCAACTAAATTAGAATAAAGATGCAATGATAGCAAGAGGCTCTTCAACTACACAGGAGATTTAATTTTCTACACAAATGCACTCACAGAAGATAGCAGCATCACCATTGATGAAATAAAAATATATAGTTCAGTCCCTTCATACAATGTTCTGCAAAAAATAAACAATAAAATAAGGCATATTAAGGATCAAAAAATGTAATCAGGAAGCAGAGAATGGAAATTAAACAGAAAAAAGTTAGATATTATTGATGTTCAAATTAACATACAAGAATTTAGTAACTTTTATAAATATATTAATAGATGTCACAGAACTACAGATATGGGTGAAATATGTAAAAATGATTAGGAATTTCATCAGATAAATGAAACATTCTTTTAGGAGTGAACATATAGAAATGTGGAACTCAAAAGACACATTGCCAAAATTGAGCATGGCTTTCTTTTTTTGGTGGGGCACACACTTTTGTGTGGAATCAAGGATGTGTATGGACTCCACAACCTTCAGAGCCTATTTTCTATTTTCCTACAGTTTCTGAGTAGGGTAATATATCATTTGGAGTTGAACAATGCTTTTATATGCATTAGAATAATGATTAATCCAAAATATCTTACCAATATTAAGTTGAAAAAGGCCACTACACATTTACACTACACATTTACAAAGTGAAGATGCACTGCATTTAATTAAATAAAGTTGTTCTCAAAAAGCCAGAAGTTTGCACCAATCTATTTTCCATTATGTATCAATAACATGTCTTTACCTTTCAATAAACACCTTTAGGGTCATTTTTAACTTGACTACATGCTACTTGAACCCATGTATGTGTTTTCTGCTCTCTGGTTTGCCGTGGTTCTGGTCAACTAGTTGCTTGGCTACCTTGTTGCGGTGAGTAGAAATGCAGAATCAACACAGACTCCGGGAGCTGGTGAGAGAACTGGCTGGAGACCCATCTCAGGTCATTGTCCAGTAGCTCAGTTTATTTTTGGAATGCATACACTTGTTATAGGGTTCGAGTGGGGCATGCCCATCAATCATACACAAGCAAGACAGTATCCATAAGCCAATCATCTTATGCCTAATGTAACTGCACTATGAGGATGCTCTAAGTATTGCTATCATCAGGAAGGGTCTTTGTCCCTAGGGGAGGGGGTTTCTATGTTAGTAGTTCCATGTCGAAGCTCCTGACTATCAGTTTCCTGGCCTGGCAGGTGACACTAACCACAAGTGCTAAGGATGTGATTTCACTGACAGCTTGCTAGAACAGAGCATCCCGTCCTGCAGACGTTCCTACCAGGCCTGAATGAGTGTAGATTCTTCAAGCATTCCGAGCTGCTCAGAGCAGCTTGCTGCTAGCTGTAAACTGAAAGTTATTCCAACACTGTTTGAAGTAGCCCTTCCTTCTCCTTCTCCTTCTCCTTACTGTACCTATTTAAAGGTGACAATAATATAGGTAGAATTTGTTTTCTCTTCACAGTCACAAAGTGATTTTAGCTCATTTTCTCACTTAAGCCTCATCACAACCCTGTGAAATAAGAATTTTTAATCTCCATTTAATAGATACAAATGTGTTCCTAAGTTTCTGTTGACAATATCTTAACCGATATTGAACTGCAGAAGCTGACTTGAAAACCAAGTCCTATCCTTTAGTGAAACATTTCCCTGCAAGTGTCATAGACATCAAAAATAACTTTAATAGCACCAAACTGAGTTCTTGGTTCAGTGAAAATTTAGACTTTTGTCTACTTAAACGTTTTAGAAGACCTGTTGCCATGCTCTTAAAGGTAGACCATGTAACATCATTATTACCACCCTAAATATTTTGGACAAGTCACTTCAATCTAGTCTTTTACTTTCTTTCCCAGATAAATTAAGGATTTGTGCTTACTCCTGAAGGGCAACATCTGAACATATCCAGATACTGGTAAGTACCAACATTACCTCCTACATTTCAGTAAAGACCCACAGATAATACAGGGGTCAAAGGAGCTCCCTGATGTGTATCAAGCACTCTTGACTTTCATAAAGCTACTCTTTCAATTAACTAATTAGAACAAATGGGGGTGGTGGGCAAATGTAATTCTAATAGATCATATTTCTCTCGGTAAGGTTTGAAGAGGAGTGGGAAGAAATGCTAAGGGGAGCAATTTTCACAACCCAAGGTAGATTGTTAGAAAGTCAATTTCTTATGTTGGCTTGACAACCTGAATCCCCACCATGCCTAATCTACACCAATTGAAATGTAAATATAAACATAAACAAGTATTTCCTTAGGCCACCAGCCTACAGGCAGAGGTACAGTGTAAATTAATACCATAACAATTATTCTGTACCTCAATCACTCAAAGTCCTCCTTGCAGCACTAAAAAGTGGAAGGAGATGCTTTAAGGACTAATTTGAACTATCTTCTTCCTACTACCTTCTTCTCCCCATAATCCCTGCATGTATTTTTATTTTAAAACAATTGCATTGAGACTTGATCAAGTTTGCTATTGATGCTGTGAGAAAGGACAGATTGAGCAGATAGTTCATTGAAATAATATGACCATCCACAGCTAATTGCTTTGCTGTCATCTCTGCATTTGAGAAACCTGTTGACCAGATGTTCACATTTGAAATTTTGGCTTGGGATGCTGGTACCAGAAAAGTCAGATTAGAAGACAACACAAACGTTTATCCTGGGCAAAACTAAGATGCTTTACTACCACAAAAGGGTGACTCGTTTGAGAAATTCTCTCTGGGTCACTCAGTCCTTTGCCTGCTGACAGAGTGTCATGTGGACCTTTTCTTAGCCAGGATATCTCTTGACACCATTAACCTTTCCCTGTGCAAAGTACTAATGAGAACATCATCAGCATCTTGCTAGATACAATGTAGGGCCAAAAACTCTACTTCCTATAGTGTAGTTAATTTTTTAAAAATTATTTGTCAATGAATTGCTTTATTTGAAAGTTAACGTCTAAACAACCCCTGAAACTTACTCCATTTCATTGTTTTCTTCAGAGAGAATAAAAATTTTCCTGTTACTTTAAATTTTATTTCCAAGGTTGTCTGTGTATGTTTTGGTACTGTGCTTCATGAAAGATATATATTTTAAAGATAATTAGCAGTACCCTTTTAAGTTGTGATTTTAAACTTTGTTCTGTAAAATTGTTTTTCTTCTTCCTTTAAAAAAATAAAGAATATGCAATTTGTTGATGTGTTTATGTTCACTATTAGTATTTAATTATGTGTTTATGCATGCTTTTAAACCATAATGCTCCTAATTACAAGCAGAAGGGGAAGAAAGTAAGGAATAGGGACAAAGGACATAAATCCTTTTTTTTTCTTCCGACATTGCTCTTTAGCAATGGAGAAAATGAGCAGAGTAAAAATTCTTTGAGATTAACATCAAACATCATATGCCCACTTGAAAAATAAATATACTGCAGAGCAGCAGGCAGGTGAGGTGAGGGCATCAAGTGTGGCTCTGAAGTCACCTGCAAAGAAAAGCACACAGGCAGCAAGAGAAAGTTAATTTCACTTACAGGTAAGCATTTGAATTTTGTTGGAGCCAGGAAAGCATTTGCTTTAGCAATTTTCCGCAACTGGTAATTAGGGATTGGAATGAAGCAATGAGTTCAGGGCAAAGAGATGAAAAGAAGCTTTGTAAGTCAGATGAGAGAAGTGAGCACTAAGAGAGAGACTTTTGAGTAACCAAATAAAAAATTGAGTTTTTTTTTTTTAAGAATAAAGATGTTTAAACCTTTACTTGTGTATGAGGCCCATTGCATGAATACATGGGTATCTGAAAAGACCAGGGATATGATGCCAGTGTATGAGATGTGAGGGGGAAACGTTTGTCCTCAGGTGAAGTTTCTCAAAACAGAGGGAATGTGACCACGAATTTTTAAGAAAAATTAATAGCAAAATTAAACAGAAAATAGAGGCAGTTTTAGGGAACTGAGGAATGTCCCAAATTGAAAGCAAAAATTCTGTGTTTATATACATATATGCATTTTTGTGGAATTAAATCAATAGATTCTTTTAATTCTTCTCAGAGGAATTCACATGTTTATTATTGAATACAAAGAGAAAGGAAGGAGTGGAAGTTAATAATGTGAAAACCGGAGAAAGATGGTGTGTTTCCCACACACGGGAAATTGTGTTGTATTAGAGGTGGAATAACTGAGTTTACTTTTCACAAGTTATCTTTCATTAATTCCCTTACTAAAATAATGTTAACAAAGGGAAAAATGTAAGAGGTAGCTCTGAGAATACATGACTGAAATTTCTGTTTGCATTATAATTGATGCACTATTTAGGCTGTTTTGGTATACTGGAAACTTCAATATTTCAATTTAATAGTCTTCACAGATGCACCATAAATATCTCTTTCCCCATGATAAGCTTTTATATTCTAACCACTTGTTTAAATGACCTTTTTAAGCATAGCATTGCAGATGGGATTGGTTTTTATGCATACATAGCAACTGAAAAACTAGAAATCAAATTTCAGTATGAGTGGGGAAGATAATGGAGTAAGGAAAATTGAACCCAGGACAATGAAGCACATTACAATTGTCATGGACTGGGTGGTAACTGACCATATCAAACTAGGTTCAGAATCAAAGAACCTTCAAATCACATTTTTAATAAAAAATAACTTATCATTTAATCATTTAATTGCAAAGGTCGAGATTGTTGAATTATAATGAATTGTTGTATTTGAAAATATATGTCAAGTGATATTTGGAAATGTTTTCTTAAAATGAATGAAATGTGAAGGACTTATTTAAATATATCAGTTATTAGACCAAAGGTAATGAAACAGAATTTTAAGATTTGCTAGAAAAATTTTTGGTATCCATGTCTAGAATAATCCCCTTGCTCCGTAAATGTGTTTTGTTCCTAGAGTTTGATTTTCTTATAAGGCATGGCTAATTTTGGATAGGGAGATTTTTTCTGGGTGGCTTTCACCTAAGCCTTAAAAGGGTATTTGTCCAGGGAATTGCAGAAGATGAAGTCATATATTTGAGGCATCAGAGAGATTCATTGAGCTCCTTGGGTTGAACATGGGCCAGGACCATGTCACATAGGAGAAATCTGAGAGCTGAGAAAAATCTCCAATCTCTAAAGTTACAGACATGGCCACAGTAAACAAGAAAACAAGATTTGAGTCCTAGAATCAGAAATCAGAGTGGGGGAATAAAGGGGATGTTGTCTTAGCCTGTTAAAGTTTGATGACAAAACTGACATAGAAGCAGAGTGACAGTTTCTGTTCTGTCAGTGTTAATTTTGTTCAGTGAACATTTGCAAAGTGAGGTGACAAGCATCTATTTGTCCCACCTTTTGGGAAACACCTCAGGTTGGGAAATTGTCTTTTTTTTCCCATTTGTGGATACTTGAAATGGCACATGATTGGCCACACTCAGCTCTAGGGAAGAGGCCAGGATGAATACAATCAACACTGATTTTATGTGATGTGTTTATTTTATATTCATGCACATGTCCTAGGTGGATCTCTTCAGAGCAATCATCAGGGTTTTTCCTGAAACTCTGTGGAAACGAATGACCCCTTTTCAGTTGTACCATCAGCAAGAAAGGCAGTGTGTTGCCCTGGGAGGGATCATATGATTTTTTTTTTTTTTGATAAAATGAGGAATGATTCCGCCCACTTGGTATAAACCCAAGGAAATAAAATCTGGAGAGAAGGGAAGTAACTGAAGGTTAAGTGACATTATTTGAATCACAGTAAAATTCTTGCCAAGATGACTACTGTTGGCTCAATTACATGGACCAATAATTTCCTTTATTATTTAAGTCCACTTGGCTCTCCTTTCTGCTATTTACAAAATCTTCCTACGATAGTCAACAACAATGTTCACAGAGACACTTTCTAAATGACAAAGAAGAGTAATTCTGAATTGGAATACATATTTTCATAAATTTCCCCTAAAGTGACTATGACAGGTTGCTTTAGTCTTCAATTCCTCTCCCTGGATTCCAGTCACCAAATGCTTCTGTCGTTTGGCATTACCTCATTTGAAAGCTGACAAAATGAGCTTATTTTTTAATAAGAGCATTTCAGATTGATTTCTTCCTGATGAATCAAGGAGAAATAATTCATTGTCAGTGTACTTTGAAGGCATGCCTTGGAATGGCCCTCAGAAAGATCCCTGCACATGACAAATCTCTCATTTATTTTTTTCTGTTGTAATCCCAGAGAGAAAATGTTTTATTCCAAGGCAAATGATTTTCAAAATCTCAGCTCTGATTGTGGACTGTTTTCCCCCAGGCAGTATAGGAAACAGTGTTAGCTTGAAAAGTGAAAACCAATCTAAGCGACAGACAGGTGCACAGTTGTTTGAGGTTGCAGTACCATTCATTCCTTTGCTATTCACTGGAATTGAGGAAAATCTACAAACAAACATAACATGCTCTCATCTTGTGTTTTATGATTTTATATACCAGTATTCTTTAAAATTGTTTCACTGTTTCCTTATTCATAAAGTCATTCTTTTTTATTTTTTTAATAAGATTATTTTATTCATTTTTTTTTTAATGTGGTGATGAGGACCAAACCCAGTGCCTTGCAAGAGCTAGGCAAGCACTCCACCACTGAGCCACAAACCCAGGCCTCATTATTTCCTTTTTCATGTATTATTTAGATCATGCTAGAGGAAATGGTGAAATTCCTATCCCTCACTGACACCTACTTTCTCCAATTACCCCAAACAACAATCTTTAAAAGATTCAAAATATGTGTTTGTTTTTTTTTAAGGAGAGATACATAAGATAAACATGGGATGTGTAACTGACTAATTTAATGGCCATGAATGTAACAAAGCGAGTTATGAGCGGCCCATGTGTTTTGTTTTTGTTTTTGTTTTTTGTGTATCTGCTACCAAACTATTGTCTTTCATTTTTTTTCTGAATTTGTAGCTAGATTAAATGAAAAAAAAGTTTTCTTTTCACCAAGCAGAACTGAACTCTGAACTATAGCCAAAAGAGAAATGATGTTTCTGTGTGGAAATGGCAAGGCTGCCCCAAACATGCCTTCATCTCTATTTTATTTACAATATAAAATGAAATAAATAAAAACCTGAATAAAATGAAAAGGGATACAACTCACCAAAGCACCTATCATAACTGTGCTCTAGAGTTACAGTGTCTTATGAGACATGGCATGGCAAGGGACACAGCCTGATCTGGGTCTTGCTTATCTGGCAAAGACTCTGAATAATATATTGCACAGGGAAACTCATTTCTGAGTTGTGGAAACATTTTGACCTCAGAAACAAGTGTTGAAAGTATAAATCGCTCCTATTATTTATACATTTTTTTCAGAGTAATCATCTTGCCATGTGTATGGACAGCTATGGGCATTGCTTCATCCCATGCCCACGGTGTAGTTTTACTACAAACATTACATAGTGGGCATATATCTTTACTTAAAAATATAAAGCAAGGGTGTTTCTCTTCTTCACATATCTAAAAATTCTCAACACAATAAATCCCAAGAACTGGTATTTATTATATTTAGTGATTTACTATGTCTTACTGATTGCTAAAAATTAGTATTGATTAAAAATTGGTAACACAGAGTCATGCCCATTCTGGTAGTTTTGACATTTACCTTATGGCTCAAGTTGGTCTTTTCTCACTGGGCTTTAGTGTGTATTGTTTAGCATAAATTTTGGGGGAAAAAAATATTGCCAAAGGGATAAAATCAAATTTTCTTAATTATTTTTATGTTCTATTGGTAAACCCAAAGCCATGTAATATGGTTATCTTTTTCCTGGATTTGTTATGTTAATCCCTTTAATTAGACCTTAAAGCCACAATATGCTGGCATTTAAAAAGCTGCTGACTGAATCAAAGCCAAAGAACTTACAGAGAACAGATGATCCTTCTCTCCCAGGCCAGTCTCAATATCCTAACCTCAGCTATAAGAAGCCTCTGAAGATAAGTGGTTAGCTGGATCCTCTCTCTGAGAATGCAGTTCTGCTGAGGTGGTGACTGGCCTCCTAGGGCCATTTACCATTACCTTCTATTGACCCTGAGAAGAAAAGACCAGCAGGGTTGGGACACTATTCTCTGAGACATATTTGATATCTGGGAAAGGACATAATCTCACTGTTTGCTAGAATACACTGATTCTTTCATATTGCTCAGATAAAAGAAAGCATTCTTTATAGGAAAACACATGCGCAAGCGCACACACATGCACACACACACACATTCACACATATTCTGCCATAAACAGAAATGTGTCCCTTCAAAACTCCTAGGTAGAAGCACTAGAACCCCTAGCCACCACAGTGATGGTATTTGAGAGATAGGGCCTTTTGGAGATAGGTTTAGATGAGGTTATGAGGCAGAAGGTCTCAAGATGAATTAATGCTCTTGTAAACACAGTCACCAGACAGCTTGTTTTCTCCCTATTTTTCTCTCTCTCTCTCCCTTCCCTCTCCTGCGTAAATACAGGGATATGACTATATCATCATCTGCAAGCCAAGAAGAGAATCTCCACCAGGAACTGGTTGGCCAGCACCTTGACCTTGGATTTCTCAGTTGCTAGAACTAAGAGAGAATAAATCTCTGTTGTTTGAGCTGCCCCATCTGTAGTATTTATTTTTTTTTTAATTTTTAATATTTATTTGTTAGTTCTTGGCGGACACAACATCTTTGTTGGTATGTGGTGCTGAGGATCGAACCCGGGCCTCACGCATGCCAGGCGAGCGCGCTACCGCTTGAGCCACATCCCCAGCCCCCATCTGTAGTATTTCTGATGGTAGCCTGAACAGACGCAAGCATGGAACACATGGAAAAAATTATGAAAATTAAAAGAAGGAATAATTCAAATGCTTCTTGACAGTGGGTAGAAATTTGATTTCCTCGCATATGCTAGAGTCCCTTTGTAGCACTGATAGATAGAAAATAAAAGAAAGAGTTATGGAGATGAAATATTCTACCATTTTAGAAATAGTCAAGCAAATATGTCAGAACACATAGTGTCAGGTTTCCAGTTGATACATAAGCCCAATACATACAGATTATCAGTATGCAATCACACTAAAATTCACTTTTGAAATTGTATTAAATTAGTCTTTCTCTGTGAGAAATTAGTTTATTCAATTACTTAATTTTTTTTGATTGTAGATATCTTATTCTCCATTTTGATTCAAGGTATCTATTATCTATTGGCTATGACCTTGTGTCCTTGTTAGTTTTTACACAAAAGGTACATTCTCCTGGAGCAAAAGTCTTGTTATATTATTCCTTTTTCAGTAACATTTATTAGTCAAAGAATGTTAGTCCTTAACAATCTCCTATCTTACCTTTAAACCTTGCTTAACATCCTAACCAATAATTGCCCTTATCAATTAAATTGCCATTGTAGATATACTGTGTTCCAAACAGGAAAATGTTTCTAATACAAATTCACCTGTGGCTGTATGCTTGCTATTTTTCTTCCACAAACACTCTTGTCCTTATTAAAATCTGTATAAATCCTACCTATCCACTTTACACAAAACATGCACTCCTTAAGTACATACTATTTGTCATGTCTTTTTAAGACACACTCCTGATCTCCAGAAGCTTAAAGACAAATATATAGAGAAAAAAATGTACACAAATAAATTTGATGCATTTTTATATGCCAGAAAAAATATATATATTACAAAAGACAAATGCAGGGGCTACCTATGAAAGAGCTGAAAGAGACCCAAGTGGCTGTTTATTTATCTGCTTTAGAAATAACAATACAGACACAGACAAATAGAAAAGAAGAGCATCAATATTCCAGTTCTTCTAGGTAGAGAGCTGGTGATATATTTCAAAATGAAGCAATTTAGTGTGCAAAAAAATATAATGAGACTGTTTAATGTTCAGGATTTTTAACCACCTTTTAGGCACTATGCTTACTTTTTGAAACCAATTCTATATCAAAATAGTGAAAATGCTCTCACAGTGCACAATAAAATTTCTATATAATTATATGCTATGTGTGTTGAGTATGAAGTTGGCTAATTGAGATGTCACATTTATAAAGATTAAATTGACATTTAATACTCAATTTCATTCACTAAATTTTATAAAAATGTTGAAAGCTCAAGAGACCTGAGTACCATGGACAGCCAATGGAGAAAATGACTCTGATGTATGTGTCAGATATTCATTGAAAAAATTTAAACAGAGAAATGTTACATCCAGATTTATCTTTCAGGAAAATCAATTTAGTGAAATAGATGAAGCTAGGCTTAAAGGGAAGAAGAATAAGTGTCATTATGGCTACTTTATGAAACTATAATTGTGTGACATGTTTTCTTACCCAAAATTTTATAGCACTTTGGGGAATTCTACTTATGGTTATGATGGAGTAGCTTACCGTAGCTCAACACTCTCACCAAGACCAATTAGAAAGCCAAAGGTAAAATTAAAATCAATCATCTTTGAGGGCACTGGAGAACTGCCAAGGCAGTCAAAGTTTGAAGAGCCAAAATCACAGACAAGCTCATTAAAATGAATCTAACACTCCTTACAATGTCTGAGCTATATCAAGGCTAAGGACTATGTGCCTGTAAGAATGTGGCCCAAAAGCATAGCAGCAGTATATTCATCAGTTTCCTGACACTGGAGAGCGAGAGAAAAATAAATTACCAGGACAAGTGGTCCTGTATCCAAAGTTCTCAGTTGGGACTCCTATAAACATAAGGTAGATTACACGGTTTATAGAGTTTTGAAACATTTCAGATCCCAACTATATTCTAAAGATTTCTGGCTTCCTGGAAGAAAATAGGAAAAATCCCCTCTGGGAGGGGAAAAGAAACCACAAAAAAACCCCATCATTTGAAGTCTCAATATTTCTTAATATAAAATATCTATTATTTATTTTTAAATCATAAGATATACAAAGCAGGAGAAACCAGAAATAGAAGTCAGTCCACAGTGATTCAGATAACTGAGTTACAATAATTAGACTTTAAGGTTAGGAGGATTCACGTCTTCAAGAAGACAACGTATGTAGAATTTCATCAGAGGACAGAAAAGTATAAAAATATTCAAACAGAAATTATAGAAATGAAAAATAGAATGAATACATAAAAATCATAGTGGAGAGGATGTACATCATTTTCAGTCAAAGCCAAAGAGAAGAATAAGAACTTGAAAATAGGTCAGTAGATAGGATCTGTGTGGAAGAACAGAATAAAAAAGAAGCTGAAACGTGTGTGTGGTAGGGGCATGTAGTGGAAAACTAAACAAACATGTAATTGGAATCCCTGTACAATAAGAAGTGAAAATGGGATACATGCTGTATGTGGAGATATAAAGGCTGACGTGTACCCACAGTTGCTGGGGGGGAAAAAAAGCCTGTATTTCAAGAAGTGCTATGAAATCAAAAAGAATAAGTACAGGACAGATCCAAGATGGCGGGCTAGAGTGAGGCTGCATTCTGTGCCAGTCCATGACCTGGGATTCCAGTACTGGAATATGGCTTGTCTGTGAGTTATTAGAGGACGCCTGGCAGCTGCTCCTCTGCAGCAATCATGGCTGTCATGCCCCACAGGTCTCCAGGCCTCAGTATTAGTGCAGGACTCCTGGCCACTCATCCACACAGGTCCTCCAGGTGCCTGAGTAGAACCACTGGCACAGGACATTTGGCCGCCCACCACACAGAAATCCTGGCCACTGCTCCCACTCGGACACCCATCCTCAGCCCATGTGCAGTAAGTCCAGGCACCACTCCTGTGTGGACCCCCATCTACCAACGTGGAGCTCCCCCAGTCACCTCCATCTTGGGGCACAGCAACCACTGCCACAGTCCCCTACACATGGTCTCCTGTACCTGGGGACACTGCATTGTATCTAGTGACAACTGTCAGCCACCTTGTGCCACAGAGCTGCATCGCTGAACACACTGCTCAGTGCCACCACCTGAGCCCACTCTACCAGGCACCCCACTGCTGAAAGCATCTGCTTCCATCTTGGGACACATTCTTTGCCATCTTTAGTTGGGGTGACTCCCAACTTGGAACACCAGGTGGGGCTTAGAAGCAATATTAAGGTACTGAAAGCAGCCAACTCTCCCTATCCCCAGCAGCTGCTAACCTGGCACAGTGCCTTGTGACTACTGGGGCCCTCTGCAGCAAGTCTATACTTGCAAAACCTGGTCCTGAACTGCCCAATATAAAGCAGCTCTCCACGAGAGTTGCATGTGCAGTTTCCAGATGGCAGCCCACAAGACCACCAGAGAGAGAGGTTCCAGATTGGGAAATAGGGTGGAGTCTGAGTGAGATTCAGATTGGAGGATAAAGTAGAGACCAAGAATTGTGAGGCCTACAGATGATATAAGGAGATATGACCAGATGCCCACATCACATGAGTGGGCCCCAAAGGAGATCCTTGAGATGCAGTCTTCCAATGGGGAGTGACAAGTGCTATACCCCACCCCTAGGAGTTCCACTCCCAAAACTAACCCTCCCACCCTAATAATTTTCATCATCCTGAGGGTGCAGATACCAGCAAACAACAGACAACCCCAGCTATTGGATAAGAAGTGAAGCAAGAAAGAGACTGAATACCAATAAAAATAATTTTCCTTTGATCTTTTTTTCCCTCTTTCCTCCCACCCTCACATCCCCAAAATCTGTGAAACCAAGAACTTTTCATGAATTAGGCTTTTGAGGACTCGGATGTTTGAATGGTATATCACAGTGGTGTTGTATAGTCTTTCATCTCCTATTTTTACATTTTTAAATTTTCTTAATATTTATGTTTATTTTTGTACTCTACTGTCTTTGCACTTACTTATCTCCCTCAAAATCACTCTCTCTTCACCTGCTACTACCCAACTTCTTTAGATTTCTCTTTCATGCTAAGATCTGATAACTCTATATTTTCACTTCCTACCCCACCAACATCTCATTCTCCAACTCACCCACTGTTATGTGTACACCATCAGAAATTGTAGACCCTTTTGCAAGTCTACTGTTTGTTTATATTATAGATTATAATTGAACTTACCACTTCTGTATTTTGTGACAAAACTGAATATGTCTTCATAGCAGCTCTTTGATATAAGGTCGTATATTGTTTGTATTGGGATATGTTCACATTGCTCTTCCCCTTAAAAGAAGGGTATTAGAAACCTGCAAGGACACTATAAGTCTGTAGGGTAAAAACTGTAATTCCTTAGATCTGCAGTCTTAGAAGGAAGACACATGAACAATATGAAAAAACAAGGGAAGAAAATTCTCCCAACAAACAAAGATGGTACATTATTAGGATCCATGGACAGCACAGTAAAAGAAAGGATGGAGAAGGAGTTCAGGATGTACATAAATAAAATGTTCTGTGAATTAAAGGATGATATAAGAGAGCAAATACAGATAGCAAAGGATCATTTCTGGAAAGAGATGCATAAGCAAATAAAGAAAGCAAAAGATTACCTCAATAAGGAGAAAGATTTTCTGAAAAAAAACAAACAAACAAACAACAAAAACAGAACAACAACATCAGAACAACAACAACAACAACAACAACAACAACAAAGAAATCCTTGAAAGGAAAAGGAAAGAAACAATAAACCAAATCAAAAAATCAATAGAAAGCATCACCAACCGATTAGATCACTTGGAAGACAGGACCTCAGACAATGAAGACAAAGATATAATCTTAAAAATAAAGTTGACCACACAGTGAAGATGGTAAGAAACCTAGGCAGAACATTCAAGAATTATGGGATAACATAAAAATACCCAATTTAAGAATTATTGGTTTAGAGGAAGGTATAGAGTTCCAAACCAAAGGAATGAACAATCTATTCAATGAAATAATATGAGAAAACATGAAGAATGAATTGGAAAGTCAAATAGGCTTATAGGACACCAAATGTACAAAATCACAACAGATCTACACCAAGACACATTATAATGAAAATGCCTAGCATAAAGAATAAGCAGAGAATCTTAAAAGCCATGAGAAAAAGGAATCAGATTACATATGGGGGGAAAACAATTAGGATATCTGCAGATTTTTCAATCGAGACTCTGAAAGCTAGAAGATATAGGACAAGATATACCACGTTCTGAAAGAAAGTGGATGCCAACCAAGAATCTTATATCCAGCAAAATTAAGCTTTAGATTTGATGACAAAATAAAAACCTCCCATAATGAACAAAAGTTAAAGGAATTTGCAACTAGAAAGCCTGCTCTAAAGAATATCCTTGGCAAAATATACCATTAGCAGGAAACAAAAACCAACAATAAAAATCAGCAAAGGGAAGAACAACACTAAATGAAATATTAGCCAAAGGAGAAACCAAGTCAAGTTCAATATCAAAAATAAACAAATTTGACTGGGAATACAAATCATGTCTCAACAATAACTCTGAAGGTTAATGGCCTAAACTCATCCATCAAAAGACATAGATCAGCAGATTTAATTAAAACAAAAGACCAACAGTATGCTGCCTTCAAGATACTCATCTCATAGGAAAATACATCCACAGACTCAAGGTAAAAGGATGGAATAAAACATAGCAGTCACATGGACTGCAGAAACAAGCAGGGGTTTCCATTCTCATATCAAATAAAGTAGACTTCCAACCAAAGGTAATCAAAAGGGATAAAGAAGGACATTTCATACTGCTTCAGGGAACCACATATCAACAAGACATAATAAGTATAAATATATATGCCCCAAACAATGGAGCATCTATGTTCATCAAACAAACTCTTCTCAAGTTCAAGAGTCACATAGACCACAACACAATAATTCTGGTGTCTTTAACACACCTCTTTCACCACTGGATAGATCTTCCAATCAAAAGCTAAACAAAAAATCTATAGAATTCAATAATACAATCAATAACTTAGACTAACAGAGACATAATAGAATGTTTCACCTATCAATGAGAGAATACACATTCTTCTCATCAGCACATGGATCTTCTCTAAAATATACAATATATTATGCCACAAAGCAAATAAAAAAATGTAGAGATACTACCCTACATTCTATTAGATCATAATTGAGTGAAATTAGAAATCAATGATAAGATAAAAATTCCAACACCTACAGATTAAATAATATGCTATAGAATGAACAATGGGTTGCTTTAGATTTGATGATAAAATAAAACCCTTCCATAATAAACAAAATTTAAAGGAATTTGCAAAAGTTAAAAGGAATTTGGTTAGTATTTCATTCTATGTCAACAAATAAATGACTTAACATTACATCTTGAAGCCCTAGAAAAAGAACAAATCAGCACCAAAAGCAGTAACTTATAGAAAATAAGTGAAAGCAGAGATGAAATCAGTGAAATTTAAACAAAAGAAACAATTTAAAAATTTGCCAGAACTACAAGTTTGTTCTGGAAAAAATAAATAAAATTGATAAACCCTTAGCCATGCTAATGACGGGAAGGAGAGAGAAAACTCAAATTACTAAAATACATGATGAAAAAGGAAATATCACTAGGGACACTACAGAAATTCTAAGATAATTAGAATTTATTTTTAAAACTTGTATTTTAATAAAATATAAAACATTGAAGGCATTGACAAATTTCTAGTCATATGATTTGACCAAACTCAATCATGATGATATACACAATTTAAACAGATCAATTATAAGCAAAGAAATAGAAGAAGCTATAAGAAGGCTACCAACAAAGAAAAGCCCAGGTCCAGATGGATACACAGCTGAGTTCTACAAGACCTTCCAAGAAGAACTAATATCAATGCTCCTGAAATTATCTCATGAAATAGAAATAGAGGGAACACTTCCAAACTCATTCTATGGGGCCAATATCACCCTGAATCCAAAACCAGACAAAGACACATCAAAGAAAGAAAACTTCAGACCAATATCTTTAATAAATATTGATGCAAAAATTCTCAATAAAATTCTGGCAAATCTAATAAAAACACATGTCAAAAAGACACTGCAGCATGATCAAGTGGGGCTCATCCAAGGTACACAAGAAGGTTGGTTTAACACATGGAAATGAATAAACGTAAATGTAATTCATCACATCAATAGACTTAAATATAAGAAACATATGATAATCTCAATAGATGCATAAAAAGCATTCAACAACTACAGCAACCCTTCATGTTCAAAACACTAGAAAAACTAGGGATAACAGGAACATATCTCAACATTGTAAAATCTATCTATGCTAAGCCCTAGGTCTACATCATTCTAAGTGGAGAATTGAAAACATTCCGTCAAAAAACTGGAATAAGACAGGGATACCCTCTTTCACCACTACTATTTAGCATAGTTCTTGAAACTCTAGCCAAAAAAATCAGACCCATGAAAGAAATTAAAGGGATACAGATAAGAAACGAAGAATTTAGCACTATTTGACAATGATAATGGTTCTATACATAGAAAATCCAAAAAAATTCCGCCAAAAACTTCTAGAACTAATAAATAATTTCAGCAAAGTAAAAGTATATAAAATCAACCCTCACAAGTGAAAGGCATTACTGTACCACTAACAAGTCCTCTGAAAGAGAAACTAGGAAACTACCCCATTTATAGTAGCCTCAAAAAAAAAATACTTGGGAATCAATTTAATAAAACAGATGAAAGACAGTTACAATGAAAATTAGAGAATGCTAACCAAAGAAATTAAAGAAAACCTTAGATGATGGGAAGATCTCCCTTACTCTTGGATAGGCAGAATTAATATTGTCAAATTGACCATACTACCAAAAACATTATACAGATTTAATGAAATTTCAATCAAAATCCAAATGACATTCCTCTTAGAAATAGAAAAAGCAGTCATAAAAATTTATCTGGAAAAATAAGAGACCCAAAATAGCTAAAGCAATCCTTAGCAGAAGAGTGAAGCAGGTGGCAATACTATTCCAGATCTTAAACTATACTACAGAGCAAAAGTAACAAAACCAGCATGGCATTGGCAACAAAACAGATTGATAGACCAATGGTACATAATAGAGGACACAGAGACTAACCCACAAAATTATAATTATATTATATTCGACAAAGGCGCCAAAAAAATACATTGGAGAAAGAATAGCCTCTTCAACAAATGGTGCTGGGAAAACTGGAAATACACATGCAACAAAATGAAATTAAGCCCCTATTTCTCACCATTCATAAAACTCAACTCAAAATGGATCAAGGACTTAGGAATACAATCAGAGACCCTGCATCTACTAGAAGAAAAAGTAGGCTCTAATCTCCATCATGTGGGATTAAGCCCCAACTTCCTTAATAAGACCCCATAGTGCAAGAAATAATATCAAGAATCAATACATGGGATATATTCAAAAGAAAAAGGTTCTTTTCAGCAAAATAAACAATCAGTGAGGTGAGTAGAGAGCCTGAGGAGCACCAATCTCTAGGGTATATAAAGAATTAAAAAATCTTAACATCTAAAAAACAAATAACCCAATAAATAAATTGGCCAAGGAACTAAACAGACACTTCTCAGACAATGATATACAATCAATCAATAAATATATAAAAAATGTTCAACATCTCTGGCAATTAGAGAAATGCAAATCAAAACTACTCTAAGATTTTGTCTCACACCAGTCAGAAAGGCAGCTATTACAAATATAAACAAAATTAAGTGTTGGAATGTTGTAGTCTGGCTGGGCACAAATCATGAGCCACTGAAGCAGGAACAAACTTTATTTTTGAACTCCACCAAAACACTTCACACTCACTCCCAGGGAATTCTCCAGAATGCCATGCAGCTTGTCCAGGGACAAGCCACCAGAAATATCTCCTCCGGAAATCCCTCCTCCTGCATTTCCCCAACCAATGGGAACTCTCCAGGAATCCCCGGGCATCCCCATGAGAACTCCAAAGTAGTGACCCAGGCGGATAGTAATGCCTCACCTGTCAACCAATACTATTGGCAAAATGCCAGGGGCCATTCCGACTCGGCTGTGGCTCTCAGCATTGGTGAGGAGGTGGGGAAAAAGGCACACTCATTGCTGCAAATTGGTGAAACCAACATGGAAAGCCGTATGGAGATTCCGTGGAAAATATGGAAGGGAACCACCATTTAACCCAGCTACCCACTCCTCAGTTTATACACAAAGGATCTAAAAACATAATACTTCCGGTACACAGGCACATCAATGTTTATAGCAGCACAATTTACAATAGCTAAATTGTGGAACCAACCTAGATGCCCTTCAGTAGATGAATGGGTAAAGAAACTGTGGTTTATAAACACAATGGAATATTACTCAGCATTAAAGAGAAATAAAATCATGACATTTGAAGTGAAATGGATGGAGTTGGAGAATACTATGGTAATTGAAGTAAGCCAATACCAAAAAAACTAAATGCCTAATGGTTTCTCTGATATGAAGATGCTGATCCATAATGGGGATGGAAGGGGGAGCATGGGAGGAGTGGAGGAACTTAAGATAGGGCAAAGCGGAGGGAGGAGAAAGGAGGTTGCATGGGGGTAGGAAACACAGTGGAATGACATGGATATCATTACCCTAAATACATGTATGAAGTCATGAATGATGTGGCACTAGTTTGCATGTAATCAGAGATATGAAAAAATTGTGCTCTGTATGTTTACTCTGAATTGAAATGCATTTTGCTCTCATGTATAACAAATTAGAATAAGTAAATAAATTTAAAAAAAAGAATAAGTACAAAGGAAATCATAGTATGACTAGCAAAGTAAAACTACTAGGGAGAATCAAATTTGGAAAGACATTCTTAAAAACCAGAGATTAAAGAACATAACATCTACAAGAGTATGCACATAGATTTTCCCAAGATGTATACACATTTCAAAAGATTAGTCACATTCAGGAAAAATTTCTTATCACAGGAAAAAGAGACATAACCATTGGGGTACAAATTAAAAAGGTTCTCAGCTGAAGAAATTTCACAATACACTTCAAAGCAATCCGAGAGTATAAGAAAAGCATTAAAATCATAGAACATTTTGAATGTAATGACACTATAATTATAAATTTTATATCTTTATGATAAAATGTGACTTCTTGAAGCTGATCTTTCATATGAGCTTAGATGAAAAAGTTCTAATCAAAATGTGGGTTAAAAATACATATAAATTAAAAAAATGCTTCCAAGTCAACTTTTTTTGGTGTTTATTTTTTATTTTTTTAATTTTTAATTTTTTTATTATTAGTTGCTCAAAACATTACAAAGCTCTTGACATATCATATTTCATACATTTGAATTTACTTCAACTTTGATTTACTTCAAGAATGCCAGATTGATTGCTTTTACAAAAATAATAGAAATATTGACATTAATAAAATAAAGCTGACCTACTTAAATGAAGAGAGAGCATTTGATAAATTCAACATATGCCCATTATTATTAAAACTCTTAACAAAGTAGGAATAACAAACAAATCCTAAGTGTGAATAAAACTATAGTCAATATTTCAATTACTAGTGAGGTCCTGATTGTAATCACTAGCATTTTGTATGGGACCAGGATGAAGACTTGGGAATACATTATCACTTCTGCTATTTAACATTTGTATTCAAGGCCATTGCCAGTGCTGGAAGACTAGGAAAAGACAGGAAATTTGTTTCTAACATTTGCCTCTTAAATTCTGACATTTCTGTCACATTTAGAAAGAACTATCGTTTTTTCCATAATGGCATGGGCTGTACAGCACCTTCTGTATCCTCTTATTTGGTTTCCTAGATTATTAAATTCTGTATTTCAGGAAAGTTGATGCTAAATAAATGCTCTTGTATCCAACATTTTGTACCAACTCAGTTGACCAAGCTGTTTCTTAGTACATTTCTAGGCATATTATTTCATCTCCTATGGTTGTATACTCTACAGGTCCTGCTGCTTCTTAGGAATCTAGACTATGCCCTTTTCAATCAGGTCTAGAATGACACTGATGAGGTATGCTAAGCATTTGTCATACTCACTTCTGAGTAGGCAGAAAAGCTAGGTGGTACCATAGAAGGAGTATGTAGTTTGGGGGAAGAGGATTCTGCATCATCTTCAAGCAATGATAGAGTGTTCATACTTAAAAAGAGACTGGGTTGATCACATAGGCTTAAAGTGGTTGGGTGAATCTAGATTTGGTTAAGTTCTGTATAGCAAACTGATTTTAAAAGTATGTTCATTTAATTATTAAATATAATAAAATTGATAAGGAGAATTAAAAATGTCTTCTTGATCTTAAAACACTACTGAGAATTGTTATTCTATTTAAATGGAGATATTTAGGTACTAGGTTAAGATGATTATAATATATTCCTTAAAACAACAAAACAAAAATATTTAGTAATACCTTTTTATTGATCTTAAGAAAAAAGTTAAGTAAAGTCACTTGACAATTGTAATCAATTGATGGCCACTAAATTAATTCCTTAAATTATGGTTTTTTAATGAAATGGATAAATATTTAATATTCAGTCAACTTGAAGCTATTGAGAATGTTAAATGAGATGACATGAGGATCCAGATTTAGACATGATATTATATTTAAACATATATGTTCTGCTGAATTATAACATCAGAAAATGTCACCAATTATTTTAAAGTTTTTTTCAGCTCTTGTTCTTAGTTGTCTTAGGGATAGGCAAACTGCTCATTATGTGAGGTGTGTCCTTTCTCATTACAGAACTTTAAAAAAATGGTGCATTGTAATTATACATAATAGTGGAATTTACTATGTAATAATGATATATGCACCTAACATAATGTGATCAAGCTCATTCCTTGTTACTTTCATTTTCCTGCCCCTTCTCTTTTCCCAGATCTTCTTGCTCTATTCTAATTTTCCTTTTATTGCTATCATCATTTTAATTAGGGTGATATAATTATAAGTATATGTATATTTACACACAGGAACAAATATATATTCCCATACTTCTGTGTATGTGTGTGTGTGTGATTCTGGTAAATAGGTACATGGACATAGCATAGTTCAGTATAGAACTATGAGAATTAATATCCAGGACATATAAAGAACTCAAATAGTTAATATCAACAAAACCAGTAATCCAACCTGTAATGGTTAAGTGAACTTCAAGAAAAGGAGAAATGCAAAGGGCCAATAAATATATGAAGAAAAATGTTCAACAGTTTTAGTAATTAAGGAAATGCAAATTAAAACTACCATGACATTTCGTTTAATTCCCGTTATAATGGCACTCATCAAAAATACAAAATGATAATTAAATGCTAGTGAAGATGTGAAGAGAAAGGTACAATCTTGCATTATTTGTGGTCCTGCAAATTAGTAAAACCACTTTGGAAAGCCTCATGGAGATTCCTCAAAAACTTAGGAATGGAACCACCATGACTCATAGATCTCACTCCTTGGAATTTATCCAAAAGTTGTGAAAGTGGCAGACTATAATGATATATAATACCAATATTTGTAGCAGCACAATTTACAATAGCCAAGTTTGGGAACCAGCTTTAATGTTCAACAACAGGAAGGAAAGAGAGAAAGGTCATGAAAGAAAGAGGGAGGCACATTATAATCTTGTATTTTATTGGTGCAATTTTGGTGAATCTAAGTTTTTCTTCATATCTTAATGGATTATCCAATATGTTATCCTACATTTATCTAGTCTCTTTGGAAACTAGTGAGATATGCATTCACGAGTTGTGCTCTGATCTTGCTTCAGTCATAATAGAGGCATTTTAGTACCTTAGGTACTATATCCTTTTCCCCATTGCTCTCAGACAATAAAGCAGTTCTAATTTTCAGACCTGTTGCATGTACTAAGTCCAGTAGCACAATAGACTGTGGCTATTCTGTGACGAGAATGTCCATGTGCCAAGATTGATTTCTCCTTTTACACTTTTCTCTGTTTGAAAAAAATGATGTATAAGCACAAATAATTATCCTGAAATTTATTATTAGTTCTTTATATGTCCTAGATATTAATTCTCATAGTTCTTGATATATAGAAAATTATTGAGGATGATGGTAATTTTATATCAGTATTCTGCTTATATTTTGGTTTGGATTTATTATTCAATTTATTAACAATTTATTTAACTGTGATATACGTATTATGTATGTATATACACATGCATATATATCAACTAAGATAGATAGATAGAAAGATATAGAGAGATATTTAAAATCTGTTTAGTCTCCATTTCTAATTGTGTGTGTGTGTGTGTGTGTGTATGTAAACCAAAAAAGGTTTATAGATTTGAGTTTCAAAAAGAGGCTAATCATATTCTCTCACATTTTTGAAAATATTGATCTTAGAAATAACTTGACCTCTTCACTATGTGTTACCTGAATTTAAACTGGGAAATGAATCATGTTTGGCTTTGAAACTAAGATATATATATATATATATATATATATATATATATATATATATATATATATATATTTATATGTATATGTATACATACAACACACACACACACACACACATATATATATATATATGTATACCAAGTATACATAAATATATGTGTATATATATAAAATAATTTAAAAAAATATATATATACATACATATATATATCTTTTTTTTTTTCTTGTGCTAGGGAATGAGCCCAGGGGCACTCTACCAGTCTACCACTCAGTTATGCCTTTTTAAAAAATTTTATTTTGAGACAGTGTTTCCCTATGTTGCCCAGGGTGGCCTTAAATTGGCTATCCTCCTGCTTCAGTCTGCTGAGTAGCTGGGATTACAGGTATGCACCACAGTGTCTGCTACAAATAGTCTTTTTTAAAAACTGTGTGAATGATGTTGACATATACCAACTCAACGTGGGACAAAATCACACAATTGCTAGAGAAATTGGTCATTAAAAGTAACATCAACATTTTTTGTTTGTAGAGGTCTAGCTACATTTTACAGAAACAGCTTTCAAATCCATAGACATGGTCAACAGTCCCCAAGGATCATTTGTAAACATTCACAGGCTTAGTCTTCTTGTTTTAGATCATGGTTTCTCAATCCTGGCATTATTAACATTTTGGATTGGATAATTCTTTGTGATGGAGGATTTTGACTCTTCAGGTTCAACAGCTGTCCCACCCAATCTGCACCCAACAGGTGCCCATGGCATCATTGAATTGTGACAACCTAAGAGGTTTCCAAACATTTAAAAAAACACACACACATATATATATATATATATATATATATATATATATATATATATATATATATATATATCTATCTTTGGGGAGTACTGAGTAATGTCTCTTTGGTTGTAACCACTGGTCCAGTGGTTTGTAGAAGTTCTTCAGCTAAACCAAATTGGGAAGTTATTTTTGTTTGAGTCAGTCATCATGACTTTTTCTCATTTAAAGTGCTGTCATAGCTAGCTAAAAAGTGGGTGTGTGGAGAGAGAGAGAGAGAGAGAGAGAGAGAGAGAGAGAGAGAGAGAGAATATATAATGGAAAAAGAATTCAGTAGAGTATAAATGGAAAAAAGAATTCTCATGAAGATTAGAGTGTTATTTCAGTGAGAAATTATACTTTATTAAAAAAAACATTTAAATCATTTTAATTCTTATTATACATTAATCACCTTCAAAGTCAAGAGTTTTGTAGACTACCATTTAACTATGAAAAATAAACTTTGAAATATTTTATAAACAAAGAGCAAAGTCCTGCCTGTAAGTTTAGGTTCTCTGAGAAGCATTTACCCTACTGGGAGCAGACGTGCAAGCAATTTACAGGAGGAAATCTCTGGAGGAAACAGTGGCAGCTGCTGGAAGATGCAGAGAATCCCCAGCCCAACATGCATAGCTGCCTCCTGTGAAGAAGAGAGGGAATAAAGGTGGTGATAAGAAGACACTCAGCACAGCTCTAAGTTTCTGCTAAGCCAATGCTCAAAGTCACTCTTCAGAGGAGTCTTACATGTTGCAGGAATAAACTTGCTCAGCATCCTTGCTGTATTCCCATATTGACTGAGAGTAGCTTTTGGGAAGAGCAGCATCAGCACAGCCGGGTGGAGGATCAGAATAGGGTACCTGGTAACACCCATCAATGATGCTACTAGAGCATATGGTTGTTGGTCAGTTTTTTTTTCCTCACAGGCTCCTCAAAGCAGGATAACTGAATGCTATATTTTTTTTTTCAGTTTTTGCCTGTGTCTGTTTCTAAGGTTCAATAGGAACAAGAGAGTTGAGGAACTATACTTTAGCAGCACAATTCACAAAATATAAACTGTGGAACCAACCTAGATGCCCTTCAATAGATGAATGGATAAAAAAGTAGCATATATACACAATGGAATATTACTCATCAATGAAAGAGAATAAAATCTTGGCATTTGCAGGTAAATGGATGGAGATAGAGAAGATAATGCTAAGTGAACTTAGCCATTCCCCAAAAAACAAATGCCAAATGTTTTCTTTGACATAAGGAGGCTGATTCATAGTGGGATAGTAAGTTGGAGAGTGGGAGGAATAGACAAACTCTAGACAGGGCAGAGGGGTTGGAGGGGAAGGATGGGGGCATGGGGCTATTAATGATGGTGGAATGTGATGACCATTATTATGCAAAGAACATGTATGAAGACACAAATTGGTGTGAATATACTATATACACAATCAGAGATATGAAAAATTGTGCTCTACATGTGTAATAAGAATTGTAATGCATTCTGTTATCATATATAAAAATAAATGAATGAATAAGAAATAACTATAGAGGTAAATATCTAGAGTTGCACTGCCGCGTGCCATAATCAGTAGAGATGTATGGCTCTTTAAATTTAAAATAATTAGGATTAAATATAATTAAACTTTGAGCTCTGCAGCTGCAGTAACCACATTTCAAGTAATGAATAGCCCCATGTGGCTAGTGGTTACCATTTTGGAAAGCACCAACTTACATTATTTCTATCATAGAAGAATATTTTATTGACCAGTGAAGTGGCAGTGTTCTAGAGAAGTGAAAATAAGAATAGATGATATCCTAGTACAGCCTGTTGCACTTTCATATAGTATTGCTGCAACTGGACGTCAGCATGAGTGTGCATTTGAAATAGGCATTGGGAATTTTTATAACTTTGAAAAGAACCTCCCAAAAAGCCATGGTGTAAAATTCTCATAGCTAGTTAATAACAATTTGTACACATTTTTAACCAAGTTTAATGTCAAAAGGATGTTCAAAATCATGACTCTTTAAAAATTCTCTAAAACTATATATACTAAAAAGTTAGGTAGAGAATGAGATACTGGTAAATAATGATTCAGAAAATTTGTCACATTTGTCCCAATTATGATTTAACATCAAGGATACTATGAGTCCTACACCATGAGTTTCAAGTCCTCTGCTTCCTATTTTTTGTCTCTAGTAAAAGTAATATCTTTTGAGAAAAATTATGCTCTATGATATTTAAATATACAGTTCATTTGTATTTATTATGCCTTTAGAAATAACATTTAGTCCTGGTTCGAGTGAGTTATTCTATTATAACTTAAAAGATATATTTTACCTCTGAAATCATATTATAGTGAAAAACAAAAAGCATTTTACTAATATGTAAAAGGGGTTATGTTCTACAAGCAAACCAAATATTTGTGAATACTTAAATTATCACACTACTTTAATGGTTAGAATTTTAAAGGGAAAGTAAATTTCATTATTAAAATATGCTGTGGACATAATTATATATAAAGGTAATTTTCAAGTTTTTGGAACACAAATCATTATGATGAAATTATTTTCTTCTTTTTTAAAATATCTTTATTTTGTTTGTTTATTTTTTATGTGGTCCTGAGGATCGAACCCAGTGCCTCACATGTGCCAGGCAAGTGCTCTGCCATTGAGCCAAAACCCCAGCCCTGTTTTCTTCTTGATCATTCCAAAGACCAAGTTGTAAGTTTATTCTTTAAAAAAAAAAGAAAACCTAGATTTTTCAGGACCTTTTTTTTTTTTTCTATTACTGGGGATTGAACCCAAGACCTTGCAAATGCTAGAATGCTTTATTGACTAGTGAAATAGCAGTGGTCTAGGGGAGTGGAAATAAGAACAGATGCTATCCCAGTAAAGCCTGTTGCACTTTAATAAAATGTTGCTACAACTGGAAGTCACCATCAATATGCATTTGAAATAGGCAATAGGAATTTATCTGTGGATTATTCAATATAATTTTGAAGAGAATCTTTCTAAAAGCCATGGTGGAATAAAAAGCCATGCCACTGAGCTACATTCCCAATATTTTTATATTTTGTTTTTAAACAGAGTTTCTTGAGGTTGCCCAGGCTGGACTCAAATTTGAACTTGTGGCTCTCCTATCTCAGCCCCTGAGCAGTGAAATTACAGTAATGAACCATTGTGCCTGGTTCACTTTTTCCAACTTTTTTTAATAGTTGTAAAACACATCTAGTATAAAATGTACTATCTTATCTCTTTTAAAATTTATAGTTCAATGGTATGAAGTATGTTCTTACTTCTGTGTAACTGTCACTGACATCATCTTTGGAACTCTTTTTATCTTGCAAAACTGAAGCTCTATAACCATTAAACAATTGTCTGTATTCCCTGTTCCCCTATCCCCTGGCAATCACCAGTCTACCTTCTGTTTCTGTTATGTGTACCACATATCTCAATAAGAAGAATCATACAGTATATGTCTTTTTCTGACAGGTTTATTTTTAGCCTGATGTCCTCAATGTTCATCCACATTGTAGAATGTGTCAGAATTGCCATCTTTTTACACATTGAATGATATTTCTTTGTATGCATATGCCATATTTTGTTGATGTATTCTTTCTACTGGTGAACACTGGGGTTACTTCCATATTTGAGCTAATGTGAATAACACTGCTATGAACATGGGTGTGCAAGTATTTCATAAAGATCCTACTTTCCTTTCTTTGGAGTATATACTTAGAAACGAAATTGATGGATCATATGATACTTCTTTTTTTAAACAATTTTTTACAATAATTCCAAACTTTTCCAAAAGGGTTGTACCATTTTACAGCCTTGTTAAAAGTGCACAAGGTTCTTATTTCCCACATTTTTGCCAAAATTATTTTCAGTTTGCTTATTGCAGACATCCTAGTAGGTGAGCTCTGATATTTCTTTGTAGCTTTTTTTTTTTGTACTTGAGCACAATACCTTTATTTCACTTATTTATTTTTATGTGGTGTTGAGAATCGAATCCAGGGTCTCACATGTGGGAGGCGAGCACTCTACCCTTGAGCCACAACCCCAGCCCCTTCTTTGTAGTTTTGATGTTGTAACTTTTCCTAGTGATGTGTGATGTCAAGCCTCCTTTCTTTTTTCCTTTGGTAATTTATATAAATTCCTTAGTGAAATGTCTGTCTAAGACCTTTGTACATTTTTTAAAAATTAGGTTGATTTAAAATTGGGGATAATGTTTTCCTTTTGGTAATATGTTGAGTTTTACTTATTGTCTTTTACAGTCTGGATATATATCTTAGTATTTCCTTGCCTTTTTACTCTGTTGATAGTGGCTTTTGAAGCTTGCATAAGTCTATAATTTTTTATGTAGTCTAATTCATCTATTTTCTACCCTTGTTGCCTGTGATTTTAGTGTCATATCAAGAAATAATTGTCAAATCCATCGTTCTGAAGATCTGTATGTTTCCTTCTGAACGTTTTATAGTTTTAGAACTTATATTTAGGCATTGGATCCATATATGGATCTCTCTCTCTCTTAAAAAAAAAATTTTTGAAGTTCCATAGATGTCTCATTTAGGATAAGAACTCCCCCCCCCCAAGAAAAAAAAATAGTCCTTTGCAGAGAAGGCAGATGAGGATTCTTTCCTAATTGAATGAACACTGAAAATATAAAATCCTCCTAATATATGATTTAATTATTCACCTGATTTAAGTGTATTCAGGATAGAATTGAATGCTGTAAATCTGGATTTTAAAATTTTATGGCACAATAGATTATTCAGGATAACAATAGCTTTTAAAGGCAGAAAAGTTTTTCACATAATGAAAAGTAAAATTTCTCTTAAGAACAGTCACTTCATAAGGTATTGTACAGTATAATTATGGAGACATCTGTTTTTTTAATTTAATTTCACCAGCTGTCACCAATGGAATGAATCTTTCAACATCATTGTAAAGGATTGCAGGTTTTTCAAGACAACAGAATAGAAATTTGGGACATGAATATTGAGTGTTATATCATAAGGAAAGGTTGTCAGACTTTAGTGGGACAATGAACTGAGTTGGATGCAACAGAGATAGACACAATGAGAACAGAGCCATGATATTCCAAGGAATAAGGAAGGAAAAGAGTGATACATTAGAGGAACTTTAAAAAAACATGAATGAAGTATAATAAAATTAGAAACTTACAAGATGAAAGACATAAGGGGATTAAAATGTAGCACAAAAGTATAGATAAATGAATGAAGTGTCAGGCTCTAATGCAGTAATAGTCAAGGTGGAGCAACTGTGTGCATTTTGGCCAAAATAATACTTCTGGTTAGAAAT
The DNA here is from genome assembly GCF_045843805.1 of Urocitellus parryii. Lineage (NCBI taxonomy): Eukaryota > Metazoa > Chordata > Mammalia > Rodentia > Sciuridae > Urocitellus > Urocitellus parryii. The sequence goes on along the minus strand of NC_135540.1, from coordinate 13,425,591 downwards.
TACATAAAAACATTCTTTATCCAGGAGAGAGAGGATGTGCTTGGTTTAATGAGGAGAAAACTGTCTTCAACAAAGACTCCTATTCAGAAAATACAGCAAAATGTCTTGGCTCAAACACCTGATACAGATATCTTTAAGTAAATGAAGGAAATTGGATGTTTATTGCTTCAATGGAAGATTTCCAATAAGAAAGATTTATATTAATACTTTTTATTTAATGATAATTCAAGTTCACTTAGAACATTGTAACTTCTATGGATGCAAAATATCTTCAAAAAATAAAGTTAAATAACATTTTGTGTGATTTAAACAAAATATATGCAATAAATAGTTTACTCTAATTTTATTTCTATGTGGAATCAAAAAATATGGTCTTAAATGGAAATGATTACAAATCACGATTCTTTCACTACTAAGTAATTGAAACATAAAATTGTATTTTAAATGTTTAAGCAAATGTGTTAAATAAATGAGCTAATTTTTCTAATTAAAATTTTTTAATCACTGAATAAGTAAAACTTAAAGAACATATTGTATCATATTAAAGTATGATACAACTTGAGAACTCTAAATTATAAAACAATGAGAAGTGAAATGAATATCATTCCACTTCAAGAAGTGTTTCTTGATGAATGGGAAAAGGACAGACTGGTTAATTTTGGTTTATGTTTGTAAATGCCCTATTTATGAGAATGCCAGCAAGTACTGGGTGTTATTACAAAGTACAATAGACTGGCTAGATTTTAAGCAATAGAAATTTATTTCTCACAGTTCTGGAGACTGGAAGTCTGAGATCCTGGTGCCAGCATGGTTTTGTTTTGGCAAAGTGACTTCTCTGTGTATAGACTAACAATTTCTTGCACTAGAGTGTGTCAGAGGATGAGAGGGTTTTCTGGGGTCCTATCTACCTAAATTGAATATATTTTATAACTAAAGTTTGAATATGAGCCCAACATAATATATATTATATATAATATATATTATACACACACACACACACATTAACATATCCAAGGCTTAAGATCATTTTTGGCTTCTCTTTCTTTTCTTGCTCATGTGGTGAGAACACTTAAGACCTACCTCTTAGTAAATTTCAGTTTTACAAAAAAGTATTGCTGATTATAGTTACATTAACTATATTGTTAATCATAGTCACAGGGTATATCACATCTTTCAAAAATGAGCAAAAGATCTGAGTAGAGTACTCTCAAAGGGAAACCCAAAACTTCAAAAACATATGAAAAAGCTCCCATGTCACTAAAATCTGGGGAAAAAAAAAACAATCGGATGTCACCTCATTCCTATTAGAATGGCTATTATAAAAAGACAAAATGTCCAGAGGATATGGATTAAAGAGAACCCTTGTTCACCATGGGTGGGAATATAAATTAGCATAGTCATATGGAACACAATATGGAGGTTGGTTGAAAATGAAAAGAGAACCTCTTATGATCCAGCATTCAAACTTCAGGATACACGTACAAAGGAAATGAAATCAGTATGTCAAAGGTATATCTGTACTTCCATATCCATGTGATATTTTTATTTACAGTAGCCAATATATGCAGCACTACATATCTGTTAATGTATTTTTGATCAAAAATAATGCCATTAAAGAGAAATATATCTACTATTTGAAACACATAGGCACCTAGAGGACATTATACTAAGAGAGGTAGAGTCTAAACAGAAGAAGAATTCATTATTCCATGTGTATGTGGAATCTGCAATAGTCAAACTCCCAGCAGCAGAGAGTAGAAGGATGACTACCAGAGACCAAAGCAAGGGAGAGATGTAAGGTATTGGTGTGTCCCTGTTATAAAGGCATCTATCCCATTCATGAAACCTGTACCTTCATGAACTAATATTCTCCAAAACAACCCTTCTAATGCCATCACATTTAGGGTTAGGATTTCAACAAATTTGGGAGAGACACAAACATTCATTGAAAAGTTTAATATTTATTTATAACAATAACTTATCACGTAGTAAATTTGCACAGAAATAAAATAAATAAAAGTAGATAAATAAAAACAAAATTTTTGAATTAAAACTTATTATCCACATAATTGGTCAAAATGATTTTGTATTTGAACAGTGAACATTCTTTGGACAGGAAAACATTATCAAATAGTTTTGAATAGTTGACAATATCTAAAGTGTAAAGATTTCATATCAAATCCGAAATGGGAACTTATTTCCAACAACCACCAAGAAATATCAGAACATATGGAAACAGTGACTGATTTTTAGCATGACAAAATTAGCCAGAGTCCAGTAGTTTCAAGCTCAGTTAAATGAGGCAGTACTTGTTAGTTTGTCATAGACCCTACACCAGTTATTGCCTCAGAACATCAACAAAACATCTGCTTTACACAGCAGTGCTAATGCCCAGGCTCTATAGACATTAAATGTCAAGCCAAGGTATTTATAAATATTAATGAACTTATTGTAATTATTTTGGTCAGGTTTTTGACATAATGAACAAAAATAAAAACATTTCATAAAAATTGAATTTGTTTAGCACAGCAGATAATTTAGAAATCAATATTTGACAAAAATAAATTTTATAAAACAATTTTTAATGCTGTCTCCTAGAAATAATCATCAGAGAGAATTCCAGATTTGCCAGTTCTTAGTTCTGTAACCTCTAAGTCTTCTATTCTCCCTTTTAGAAAAGAAGTCACTAATAGTATTGGCTTCATACATTTATTCTTCGTAGTAAATGAAAGAAGTATTTGGCTTTTTGCCTGGCAAACATGAAGTGTTTGCGCTGGAGTTTCATGAAGTAACTCTTTTGTTAAAATTTTCTATTAATGTGTATATCCTATCTCCAAGAACTTTAATAATTAATGGAAAACAGGGAATCAATGGTGTTCTAACTTTAGGGATGTTTTTCTCATCCTCTTCAAAGAAATGAAGAGTATGTTCCTCCATATGAGATCACTGACATCTGGCACCTTTAGTCACATGGATACAAGAGTATTGCAGTCAGCAAATGTTTTACTTACTCTGTAAGTAGAAACAAAGAACTTTTTTCTTTATAAGCACTTTATGCAGTGTGTTTCTAAGTGTGTTTCAGGATGAAACAAGTAGGTTTTCCTTGGTTCAAATGTGTAAACCCTTTAGATTATGAAGATAGCATCTAGAATATATCAAGATAATCTCCTTCACATAGAGGATAGTAGAATTTCCAAAATATGAAAAGAAATGGCTTGGTGGCAAATTTTCAGAATTGAGACGGAAAGCACTGGGAGTATGATATGGTTTAGACATGAGGTATCTCTCAAAAGCTCATGTGAGAGACAATGCAATAAATTTTAGAGGTGAAACAATTGGATTATGAGAGACTTAAAATTAATTAGCACATTAATCCTCTTGAATGGATTAACAGGTAGGGTATGGCTGTAGGAGGTGGTCTTTGGTGGTGTGCCTTTGGAATTTGTATTTTTTTTCCTGGTGAATCTCCCTTCCTTTCTGCTTCCTGACTGCCATGTCCTGAGTTGTTTTCCTCCACCACACACTTCTGCCATGATGTTCTTCCTCACCTTGGGCACAGAGTATTGGAGCCTGCTGTCTATGGACTGTCTGAAACTGTGAGCACCAAATAAACTTTTCTGCCTTTAACTCTTTTTATCAGGTCTTTTAGTCATAGCAGTAGAAAAGCTAACTAAAATAGAATATTATATGGGATCTTTGTTCTCTAAAATTAGTAGTAAATGTATTGCTAGTTGAAAAAAGACCACCTTTCTGGAGCTCATGTATTAATTATGGGATTTGATAGCTTTCGTTATCTGATAACACAAGGTCTTGCTCAATGCTGATTATCTAATAAGGTCAAATTCATGCCAGGACCCATCAACATACACACACACACACACACACACACACGCACACACACACAAAAAATGTTGTTGAATTCCATTGCACTAATTTTTCAGTTGACTGTACCTCTATTTACATAGAAATGACAGGGCATTGTAATGTTTTTAGCTTTGTATCCAACCTATTCTTATATAATGTTCTGATTTTCTGAATCTTAGGCTCTGTCTTTACTCTGGGACTCTAGGCCTTCCTCAGAACTTTGTGCATGCAGACTCAATCTTAAGAATCTTTTCCAGAAACTGGCTGCATTTGTTAAAGCTGCTTCTGATTTTTTATTATTTATTTATTCTCTCTAATTTGTTGTACATGACAGAAGAATGCATTTAAATTCATAGTGCACATATAGAGAACGATTTTTCATTATTCTGGTTGTACAAGAAATAGAGTCACACTGTTTGTGTCTTCATACATGTACTTATGGTAATGATGTCCATCTCATTCTACCATCTTTCTTACTCCCATACCTCCTTGCTTCTCCTTCTTCCCCATTGTCCTATCTAAAGTTTCTCCATTCCTCACATGTCCCCCCACATCCCCATATGGATACGCATCCACATATCAGAGAAAACATTCAGTATTTGGTTTTGGGGTATTGAGTTATTCACTTAGCTTAATATTCCAACTCCATCCATTTACCTACAAATGGATTTAAAATGAAGAGCTTCTTCTCAGCAAAAGAAACAATTAGTAAGGTGAATAGATAATGTACAGAAAGGGAGCAAATTTTTACCACATGCACATTAGATAGAATACTAATCTCTAGGATATATAAAAAACTCAAAAATCATAACACTAAATAAATATATATATAGATAGATAGATAGATACCAATCAAAAAATGAGCCAAGGAACAGACACTTCTTGAAAGATTATATACAACCAGTGAACAAATATATGAAAAACTGTTCAACATCTCTAGCAATTAGACAAATGCAAGTCAAAACTACTCTAAGATTTCACCTAACTCTAGTCAGAATGGCAGCAATTAAGAACACAAACAACAATAAGTGTTGGCGAGGATGTGGGGAAAAAGGCACACTCAAAGATTCCTGGTTGGACTGCAAATTGGTGTAATCAATTTGGAAAGCAGTATGGAGATTCCTTGGAAAAGTTGGAATGGATCCACTATTTGACCCAGCTATTCCACTCCTTGGTTTATACCCAAAGGACTTAAAAATAGTTGCTTTTGATTTCTAACAGTAGGATCTCTGTCTTTCCAACTAGCATAGAGTAGACTAATCTTTCACAGTATTTTATTCCAATTCTCTCCATAAACAAGTCATTGATAACTCATTCCACTTTTTTCCTTGGGGCAGTTGCTTCAGGATAATTGAATATTTGGTGAGGTCATTAAAAATCCATGGATTGAAACATGTGCATTTCTCATTCTTTTGCAGTGAAGCAAACTACTTGTTGAGAAGCAATAATGTGACTCCAAACACAATGATGAATAAGGAATTCTTTAGACTTTAGTGGCTTTTAGGGGCTCTATAATTAAATAAGGTAAGTTAATACAGAGAAGAGTGGTCTCTCTCATGTGTGCCTATAAAATGACCCATCTTATCCATATGAATGTTTGAGAATCTCCCTATGGTAGGAAAATTTTGTGAGCATTCATAAAAAATTTGCCCATATTCTAAAGTAAATACCATGTGGACAAATAGAACACAGTTCTGTGCAGTGGGGAGAATTCCATGGTTTTGTTCCAAAATTCTGGAGCTTATCACTGAGATTTCCCAGGGGCTCTATAAATCACCTTTAAACTGCCAGAAATATGTCAATCTTTGATTGGGTTGACTTGGTCATAAGGTCTCTGTGTCAGAGTGAATTGAACTTCTACCAGACTGCTGCAGAAACTTATCATCTGAATCCCAATAAAAAAAAAAAAAACAATAAAAAATCCCAATAAAAACTTTCTTTTGCAACTAATGCATATAAATGCAATTCACATCAGTGAAAGAAATAAGATTATTCAAAACATTTGTTTCTTTCTTAATGGTAAGCTGTGCAAGGTACATATATTGACTTTCATGTACCCCAGCCCAATGAATCTGAAAACTGTGTTTTTCAGTTTATCACTCAGATTATGTCATGAATGCATTTATCTGCCTAATCCATCTAGAATACCAATACTTTTTGCTCTTTAATTTTAGCTAAGCCTTGTGTCATCAAAGTAAACCAGCAGGATGTTCTGTGAAATTCAAGACTGTTGGGCTCTCTCTGTACTAAATTTATAATAGAGCTTAGTTAATACAGTGGACTGTACTGATATCACTGTCCTACCTATTTTTCTCATTAACAGTACCCATGAATAGCAATTTCCAGGTGAAGCTCTGGAAAACAAAGAACTGAATGAATGGAGGTTTGCTCCAAAGTATCTGGTTTTGGAAATGGAGTTGGAGATACCACTTGAACATTGTGAAAATTCATAGTCATCCTTCCAAAACTTCTGAGGGTCAAACAGCTGTGTCATAGGAACTACCACCCCTACGTCTCCCAAGTATCTGAGGGTGACATTTATCTTGCCATTTCCCTTAGAGATGGAGTATTGCTTCTGCTTTTAAAAGAGTGAATTTCACAGCAGTCATAAAGCTTTTATTTATCACTAATTATCATAATAGAACTTATTACATGAGTCAGTGGACCAATTTAGGAATTTTGCTAGTTGGCAAATGTATATATATATTCCAATTATGCATCCCAAAGTGGTAAAATATATATTCAAAGTAAAAGCACAGTCACACTAATTCCAGTGTATGAGAGACTTGGAAATATACTTTATTTAATACCTGACAATACCCAGTTCTTACTTATCAGCCACAGTGCTGAACTGGATCTCTAGAGAATATCCTTAAAACATTACTACCATCTATAATTCTCTGAAATATCATGGTATTTTCTTTCCCCAGAGCATAGAGAGTACAGTAAGTAGCCTCAAGTTCCTTTAGAATGGTTTATAGAGGGTTTTCTGGTATTTATTTATGTCATTGTTCACAGCAAGCATTTATTCTAATCTTCCCTTCAAAAAAAGAAAAAACTCTACTTCTGTATATTTACTTGAAATTATTGAAATTAAAGAAAAATATGCATTCTCCCATTGAGGTGACTAATATCAAATTTCTTCTCAAAACATCAAACATTTTCCAGTTTTTTAGAACAAATAATATTTTGTCAATCAAATTATATTTTACTAGCTCAATAATTTTTTTGTTTATTAGGCATCTAATAATTCATTGATCACCATAAAAATCCCTGAAGGTCCAAACATTCCATTTGGCCATCTATACTAGCTTCCCATTAAATGGACTTTTTTCGTTGTTGATGACATTTTATTACTTGGACTTTGTCACTTCAGGATCTCATCAGTCCTTGGAACCATGAGGCTGATTTTAATGAAGGCATCCTTCAATACAAACTGTGACTTTCAAAGGATAACCAGCCCAGAGATCTCACAGATACTAGTGCCCTGTTCTTGATGGTAGCTGAGTTCTTTTGTAAAGGAACTTTTAACTCTTGACTCATAAATATACTTTTACTTTTCCATCTCCCATAAGTGTTTGGATTTTTTCTTCCTTTTTGCTAGGGAAATTCCATGTTATACAATGTCTAAGACACCTAGAATCTATTTCTACTCATGTCCCTAAGGATCCTATCAGTATAAAGAATCAAATTTTGCTATTATTTTTGTGTACAATTCCTTCTGGATCAGACTTTATCTTATCCTCCAGAGACACGTGGAGCCAGGCTCTGTTATGGGTGTGTGGGCAAAAGGAAGTGAGAAGGTGGGCCTTGCAGAGTAGGTATCTGATTGCTATGTGGTGTTTATTGTGGATCTCGAAGAAGGGAGCCATCTCCTCAGGAAGGTCATGACGTCATGACAAGGTTTCTTTCTTTGGCAGGGGAGAAAGGATAGGGCAACTTAACAGATCAGATTTCCCAGATTCTTCTAACTCTGATTCAAAGTCTCTGATTCAAATCCCAGGAACTCACTTTTTGGTGTCTTAACCTTTATTTTGAGAACCTCTGTAAGGCATTTCATTCAACTTGCATTACTATTCCCCAGTTGGCATGATTAAATTTACAGTTTAATTGCTCACCATGTCTGCCCTGTAGCTATAGGAAATAGAATATTATTTCAGGGGCACAGTAGAATGAATCTTTCTGGTCCTCTGTGTCTTAAGTTGTTGGTGTTCATATAAGAGCATGTAGTTTTCTTTGCTGTACAGCCAGATGTGCCTATATCATACCATGACCCTTGTGATCATCTCTTCAGCTACGATCAATAAGAGAACAGCAATTTCATCCCCAGGACTTTGATTTCAACAAATAACGAATGATAATACTTTATATAATATTGATATGACTTTACACCATGGGTTTTTAGTATCCTTTTCCCAGTGGTAATGAAATCTCCATGTTATGTCTTCAATATATGTGAAAGCCCATTTCAGAATCTCAACTTACAGATGTGTTCTTGGGGCTGGGGCTGGAGCTCAGTGGTAAAGTGCTTGTCTAGCATGCACAAGGCTCTGGGTTTTATCCTCCATACTGGGGGAGGAAAAACTCTGTTTCTTGAATCTTGAATCCACTCTGGTAACAGCTATATGATTTAGGTCAAAGAATCCATATTGGATGATTCAATGTAGGTGGCATAGTATATGGAACTGGTCCAGAAGTATTGAAAGACCTGGAAGAAAGGAAGACAGAGCAACCAGAAGCTAATTGCAGAAAGTCCCTCAGGACAGGTGGGCACTAAGGAAAATGATATTACTAGAGCTTGAAGCCAAGAACACTGGGCAGCTGTGAAACCCTAGAATTTAGAGATGTTCTTGGGCCTTCTTCCTGGGCCTTTCTGCAAGAGCTGGGACACACAGAGAGGAGCTGTTGCCTGGCAAAGCTGAAAGTCCAGCCCGTGACCAAGACAGCACTGAGGATGGGAAGAGAATCACCCTGAGCCTTCTCAACTTTTGATTTATAGTTTTCCACCATCATACCATGTTGATACCCTGTTGACTGAACCTAACTGAAATTAGTGGGAAAGGACACCTGAGGAATGTAGTTTGCAACTGTTTATATCCTGGAGTGGGAGGAATGGGGTGAGTAAATCTGAAAGTAAAAGGGAAGAATGGCAGGTACCATATGTTTGTACATTCACATCCACAAGTTCAAAATGAATATCAATTTAATTTATAGCACTAATACTTAACTTATTTACCTAGCATTTGGAAATATATAAGAAAGGAATTTTATTGTCTCAGAATACTGACAAGCCCAGATATAGTATAACAAGAATATTCATTCTGCTTTTTATTTCCTATTACTGCCGTAACAAATTAACATAGACCTAGTCTTTACAAAGTACATTTAACTCTTGGGGGCCATGCATTTATTTATTTGATGTTTATTTTTTGGAAACAGTTGTTTCTTTGCTAGATTTTTTGTTGTTGTTGTTGCTACATTTACAAACTTAGCAGCCTCAACTCATATCAATTTACTACCTCACAGCTCTGTATATCAGAAATCTGGGGGAACTCAATCAGAACATCAGTTCAGGTTCTCACAGACTGACAATTTTGAGGTCCTCCAGGATGGGCACTGGGGAGGGATCTATGAATGAATGATTTCATTGCTGGATGGATTCATTTGCTTGTGGTTTATGGTAAAGAAGCCTATTCCTTTGTTGCTTTTAGCCAAGGTACCCAGTCCCCTTGGCCCATGACTCTCCAAGTTCAAGCTATCAGGGGCAGATCAAATCCTTGTTCAAAACTCTTCCCCTTCTGCTATCAGTCAAATTCTCTATCTTTAAGGACTCACATGACTAGATCATGCACACCATCATCTGCCTTCCCAGTGCTAAGTTTGACACGAAATATAGTAAAATTAATGGAGTGATATTTCATTATGTTCACTTGCTCCAGAGATTAGAGAGGGGCCATTTTAGAAACTGCCTGCCAGAATGACACCATACCAGGGGGCAGTGTGGCATAATGTTTTAACATCACATCTGTTATGTATTTCAAGAGGAATGGCATTGACAACTATTGATATTTGATAATGAAGTAGGTATTTTTAAATAGTATGGTATTTCTATTGCATAATATAGTATGGTATTTCTATTGTATGATAGCATTTTAAATTAATTACTAACATTATCAAAACAATGAGATTTGTGAGCATGGTTTAAAATTTTTGGAAGTTTCAATAAAAAAAAACCCATTTGCCCCTTTGGATAAAAAGATTGTTTTTTAGTTGTAGATGGACAATATATTTATTTATTTATCTACCTGTCTATCTGTCTATTTATTTATGTGGTGATAAGGATTAAACCCAGTGCTTCACTTGTGCTAGGCAAGCACTATCCCACTGAGCTACAACCACACACCTTTTGAATAAAGATTTTTAAAACAAAATCACAATATAAGAAAATAATAGAGTTGTAAAAATATCCAAGTCCAAGGTTTTGATAGGCTTTCTTAAGCTTTCCTTCCTTTTCATCAGGGAAGAGCCTTCTGAGCATCATGTAACTTTCCCCTTAGACCCAAAACCAGTGTTGCTGTACGTCTTCAGGGCTAACTCCAGAGCACCAGCACTTAGACAGCAAGCCAAGGTTTAGCCAAGAACTCATCTGTGAGTTCAAAGTCTGTACTAACCTGAAAATATCATGGACCAATAAAACAAAATCTAGGAATTGCTTTGAGTTTCCTGTGATATTTTCTTCATTATTTTAAAATTATTGTCTAATATTGGTGCTTCATTTTTTGGTAATAGATTATCTGTGTCGATTTTACAAGGAAATATAAATTCTTAAGGAATGATAAGTCAACTATTAGCTCTGTATTATTCCAAGCAAATGACAATATTATGTGATAATAAAATGGTAGACTTTTTAAATTAGACATGTGCATAAAAACAAACCCTTCTTATTGGAAACCCAAATGATTGCCATGAGCCACTTTAGTATCACAGCAGGTTACACAAATTATTATTACATTTAATTAGCATTCTGACAAGTTGAGGAATTCTTTACCTGCATTCAGATTACACACAGAAAATGATTTGAAAGCATTTCCTTCCTTGAAAACATCAAAGCAAATCAAAGAAATCAGCTCCAATCTTATCCTTATTATAAAATACTTGGGGATCATTGAACCAAATGACAGAGGAAGAAATGCCAATTATAAATGCTGTTTTAAGGTGACATTTGATTTTCCATACAAGTAAGTTATTTTAAGCAGAATTATATAACTCAACAACATTATTTTATTGTGATATAATGCCAATGATAACTTTGTTAACCTCTTTTTCTTAATAAACAATATGGTATAAACATAGCACTTAATATATTACCCCATTCAATTCCTATTTAATACTATGTCTGATGTATAATGGATATTCAGCAACTAACTATTATGAATTATTGAATATCACATTAAAATTGCCTGCAAAAGTGATTTTCAGTGGCAGAATATATAGATTTTTATGCTAAAAACTTTCTATGCTGATAATGCTATAGGATACCACAGAAAATTTTAAAAGAAAGATTATAAAACTATATTTTATGAAACAATAAATAAGATCAGTTTTTAGATTTTGACATATTTAATAATGATATTAATATTTATTAAGTATGATTCACTAATGATATTTAGTAGAAATTACTTAGCCACTTTATTGGTGTTAAATATCTAACGTACGGCAAAGAAGAAAACTTGAACTAGGATATATTCACTGCACAAAACAAACTTCCCTTTTTCTTACATTGGAAGTAAAATCAAGTGTGCTTATATTGTAGAATAGTACTACTTCCTATGAAAATAGACATTTCAAATCTGAATGTTTCCCAGGAAAGCTACAGGAGTAATAATTAGATAAGGGCAATAAAAATGGAAACCATGTGTTAGAATTAAGTAACTCAAAGATTCAGTAGAGATTAAAATACATTGAAATCCAAGGAGATACATTCTTTTTTATTAGAATGATGTAAAACATTTTCCATTTCTTACCTTAAGTTATGTGCATAAATAATACTGCCAATTTCCCTTATCATGGGGGGAAATGTTGTTACTAAAAAATCTATAGCATAGAAATTCACATTGGAGAATCTTTTCCATGAACACATCACAACTGATGTTACTATTTGGTATGATTATAGGGCACTAGCAAAAGAAATTCCTTTTTATTTATTTTTTTTAAATATGTGAGCTATGAAGATATATAATTAAGATCTTTAATAATCATTACAAGTATATTAGGCATTAAAATTCCCTCCTAATGATAAAGATAATTCAGAATTTATTTATCTAGTTTATATAAAAATAAATGCTATTTACCAGAAAATCCATCTTTTTTCCCCACTTTATCTCGTCTTTTTGTGTACCAATGAATATGCCCAGTCTTTGATCTGATTGCTTGGACACAGATATTTGTTGTCTAAAATTTAGGTGATATTAACTGAACTAGTTTTAACTAAATTTTCACATCTCTAAAATAAGAGTAAATAAATATTTTGTTATTAATTGTTTTGAAGTTATGAGTTAATGCAAATAATGATAATGATAACTAAAATTATCTAATATAACATGCCCTCAATAAATATCCAAGTTAAGGAATAAAAATAATACATAGACTAAATGGAATAAAACTCCAAAGACATTAATAAATTTCCTGTATTTTCAGTTTATACCTTCTGGACATTGTTTTACAGCTCACTCAGTCTGCCCACAAAAATGATTTACCAGCCATAGGAATTAGCAGCAACCTGCAAGATCTTCCCAATTATCCTCATAAAAACCATACAAGACAAATTGAAAAGATGATCAAAATCTGCCATACCTTGATTGACATATTGCCTTTCTAGTGTCTGATGTAATCAAGGGAAGGGAAACTGATGTGATACAGCAATTTGTATACGGGGTAAAAGCGGGAGTTCATAATCCACGTGAATCAACCGTGTAATATGATGTATTAAGAACTATGTAATGTTATGAACGACCAATAAAAAAAAAATCTGCCATACCTTATACCTTCAGAAGAACCTGAAGACAGAGAAAGCTGTCAAGCTCAAAATAATGTGTACAGGGTGGGGGGAAGTATGCCTAAATAAGAACAAGTCCTTTGGGGGATTACACCAGGTGCATTATGAGAACAGAGAATCCAAGAGGTCAGAGGTGTGGCGGATCCCAGAGAAGCAGTAATAACCATAGCAGCAAACAAGCAAAGGTCTTCACCCATGAAGGCAGAAAGCTCTGTTACAGCGGAAACCTGTGTGGTTTCCGAAAATGAGAAGGGTAGGGCAGTGCACAGGGGGTAAAGCTGATGAATATGAAGAACAGAAAGGTAGTAAATTAAGGAGAAAAATCATTGCAGGAATTAAGACTAATTTACAATAGTGGTAAAAAGGAGAAGGAGATCATAGAAAGTAAGGAGCATGGAGGGTTAAAGTTAAAAAAAAAGTAAAAATTTAGGAGAAATAAGAAATGAAAGGTGCTAGAAATGTATATAGAAATCTTTAAAATAAAATCAACGTGTCTGTAATTGGAGGCCCAAAAGAAGAAATGTTAGGTCAGTTAAAACTATTAAGATGATCTCAGTTGATATAGGACTTAAACTTCTAAATATTTCATATCAATTATACTTTGGCTATGTATGAAGATATTCTTATTAGAGATAGATACTAGAAATTTAGGAATTGGATGCTTCATTGACTGTTATATCATTTAAACATATTTTAAGATGTTGGACATTGATGATCTCTTGTGGATTAATTCATATGGGACGTTTCATGACAGTGAATAAAAACACCAGCTTTGGATTCAGGTGGACCCAAGTTCACATCCTAGCTAGACCGCTTCATAGCTTTAGAATCTTACAATATTACTGTACCTTGATTTCTAAGTCCAAATAAAACTCTGATCTTAGAGATTAATGTGAACACACATACATGTTCTCTCTCTCTTTCTTAATTCAAAATGTGTAGCCCCAAATAACTCAAATATGGCAACTATTATTCTTTTATTCTGGGATTATCTATGACCCACATTTTGGAACTCTCTCAAACTCATGAATATGTATATAGAGAAGATCATATAAATATAGTTATTACACAATGACAGAACATATCAGAATTCTCTGGTCAAGGCTTCTTCCCCATGAAATAATTCACTGTTATAAATTTCTATTGTGAACACTACGACTTCTGATTCAAAAGAATATATTGTTTTATCACATTCAAACCAAGCAAGAAGAACCTGGTCACAGGCAGTAGCCTCTGTTTATTGGTGAATTTTCATATTTCTTTTCTGATACTGTCAGAATTGTTTCAAATTTCTCTGATTATTTATGGATACACAGAAATGTCCAGATCTACAGTGATTTATGTATTTTTTTTTCAAATTTCTACTGGAAAATTAACATATTTCTTTAAACTTTGTAATATTTGCTTTCATATTTTACTGAATTTTCTTACAGTTTTTAAATTTTATCAGCTCCTTATTATGTTTTGTAAATTGTAATCACATATTTAAATAGCATATATATATATATATATATATATATATATTTAACTATATTTAAACATGTGTTCCATGTGAGTATATATGTATATATATGTATACATACACATATGTGTGTTATATATATATATATGTACTTTTTAAAAAATAATAACATTAGTGTTACTGCAACTGACAATAAACTTATTTTGCAGCAGGCACACTCTCCATCTAAGAACTTTGCAGGTGATGGGGATCTAGAAGACCATTGTTGGGTCTTTGAATTGTTTTCTGATTGAAAAGGGAAGCCTACACTGGATGTTAACCAGAGGACTCGCCACCTGCCTGTATTTTAAGAAGACACTGGCTGCTAGAGAACAAACTCACCATAGCATAGCAAGAATAAAGGCAGGAAGTCCATTAGGTTAGGAGGCCCTTTCAGATAATGTTCACAAGGGATGGTGAGTAGGCCCAAATGCTAGCAGTGCAGATGGGGAGTGCAGTTCAGATCCTGGACATATTGTAAAAATACTCTGTTTTTAAGCACAGTTAGAATATATAATATAAGAAAGTGAGAAATCTATGAAGGTTTCCTGGCTTCTGGATTAGGGATAAAAAGAATATATTTCATATTTATCATCATGAGAGATATGAGACATTTCAAGGAAAAATCATTTTGGTGGTAATATAAAGAGTTGTCTAGGGTCTTGAAAAATTTTATGTGTACCCTCTTAGAGTTTTATTCTGGGCCTGAAAATAAAATTTACCTGTGACAGTTTAAACATTTAAATATTTTTTTTTGCATGACATGGGAGTTCTGATAAGTTAGAAGAAAGAAAGTATCAGTTAAAATCATTTATTCACTGAATTTGACAAGGCATAGGGGCTTGCTAGGTAGAGACATTGGTCATGGAGGAGTGACTAGGAAAATCAGGGTTGATTATTTGTGCGTATTCTCTCAGTCTCAAGTCCCTGTCTCTGGTGATAAGGATGTTACTTACCTCTTGATATAGGGAGGGTATCTTCCATTGGTGGAGAGGGGTTGGGGCCGCATATCTTCAGTTTTCAGGAAGAAATGGATGGATCAGGGTGCCCTTCTTGTACCTGTTGTTTTTCAAGTGCCTTTAATATAAAATTATGTTCCTGTCAAAGTGACATACTTTGGGGTGACATATGCTTCCACTCTTCATGGTAATGTTCTTTGGAGTGAGTAGAAGTTTATGTACTAGAACATAAATACATATACATAATGTGTTAGTCAACTTTCCATTGCTGGGACAAAATACCTGAGAACATCAATTTAAAGGAGGAAAGTTTTTATGTGGGCCAGGAGTTCAGGGATTTCAATGCATGGTCAACTGGCTGTATTGTTTTTAGGCCTGTGGCAAGACAGAGCATTATGATAGAAGGGTATGGAAGAGGTAAGATGTCACCTCATGGTGACTGGGAAGGAGACCCGGGGGGCAGAGACAAGATATAGTCTCTAAGGGCATACACCTATGTTCATTCTGCCTCCAACTTCATCCCCCCTCCCCATATAGTTTGTATGACCTCCTAAGAGTTCATTCAAATTATGAATGTATCATTGAATTAATCGATAGAAGAGGTTAGATTCTCCCATGATCAGTGATTTTCTGAAGGTCCCACCTCTGGATACTGTTGCATCAGTGAACATGTTTTCAACACATAAGAATTTGGAGAACATTCCAGATCCAAACCATAATGCATAAAAATAGAAGTATGACTTTTTAAAGTAGATTAATGCTGTCATTGTTTTTTACTGGAAAATTAAATTCTAAAAACTTCAATGATGTGATAAATGCCCAGTTTTCAACATATACAGAGATTGCTTGAAGGAATAAAAATCATTAGTGATTGCAACAAAGTAAGCAGAATGTAAAGGTCTTTTTACCAAAGGAAAGCTTGCTTTTATACCCTGTATTTAGCCAAGATTTTACTAAAAGTCAAGAAAATACATACAAGCAATCACATAAGGCAAATATCTAGAAAAAAGCCTATTTTACTAGACATTGTTTCCCATAAAAATCTGTCTGCTAAAATATGTATCTGCAGAGAGGTACCTTAGACTGAAATGACTAAAATTTTAGAAATACATACTTTAAAGTATAAAATTTGAATAATGACAGATAGAGAATATGAAAATGCAGTATTATAGTTATTTAATTACATTAGATGCTTGAAGCACAACAATCGGCACTCAAACCAGTTGAGCAGTATAATTCATAAGGAAGATTCATAAGGGATCCCTGAACCCAAGACCAAGAAGGAGTCCATCTGTGGAGACCCTAGATCTTTCCTCAGTGTACCTTCATTCTTCCATTTCTCTCACCACTAAATGCTTTTCTTCTCTTTCTGCATCATGGAATAATAGTGACCTTTAATTTCATCACTCACAGAGGCTGATGCTTCTGCTGTCCTGATTGCAAATTATTGCAAGATCAGACCTACTTCAGTCAAGTACCCATCAGTTAGACTAGGTGGAATGGCAGGCATATGGCAGGCGTGGATGCTCACCCATTCTAGGTGCCTGCAATGTTCATAGAGAAAAGTGTCCACTAGATCACAAACTTACAGCAGGAAGTAGAGATCCTGCAAGGACTAAGCTGAAAAGCCAGCAATAAAGAAGGCAATTGGTAGAGGACATGTAAACAGGATTAAGCAGAAAAACCCAGACCATAACAAAAGAGAATATATGTTCTTGGCTACTCATGATTAAGAAATGCAACAGTGCTAACATGGAAAGAGTTTGGCACTAAAACAAATCTCTCTATCTATCTATCTAAGTAGATAGATAGATAGATATAATATGTACACTCTCACACACATATATACATATATATGTATGTATATTTACATATGTATGTATATATGTGTGTATAAATATATGTACACACATACATATATGTGTATGTATATACATCATCATATGTGTACATAATTATATGCATGATATATATTCATCTTTTTTTATTATTTCTATATTTCAAATACAAATAACATATTTAGGTTATCTTTAATCCTGAGAGACTAATTCCATTGTTATATTAAATATCCAAGTTAATTCCAGGGTTTTAGATTAAGGTCTAAATGTAATAGGATTGACCAATTTAAGAAGTCAAAATGATCATATTTTAGACAGAGAAGGCAAGCATCACTAGGCAGAATAAAGCCTAATATGTCCTCTTTTACTTGAGAGAGGGACTATTGACAGGATATATGTTTTCTTTAATGAATGGCTTCTGTTCCTTATGGATTGCATTTCTACAAATATGAAGATTAGAGGTGGATTGAAAAGTATCTGAATTCAGATGCAATAAATTACACCCAATTTCTGACTCACTGCTACTAAAACAAACTGGTTTCCACTGGTTTGTTTTGCTTTATTAATCTTTTGAAAGCCTGTCTTCAATTAGTAGGAAATTGAGGGGTTAAAAAATGATTTTATTATCTGGTTTGACTAGACAATATTCTGGTGTTTGTTCATGAATGCTAACCTGAACTTAAGATTGACTGAAATACAACTTATAATATATCCATTGAAATAAGTGGTTCAGAAAAATTTTAAATATGCTCTGTTGTACTTTAGAAGCATGACTATTTTGTTGAATTTTATTTAAAAATGAGCAACTGGAGTACCCATATGATTGACTTCTACTTTCTATAGAAAATATCAACATAAATATGCATTGATGATAATACAGTGCATTGGACAGTTAAGCTTTTGTATCCTACTGGATTCCCTGTGGACATGGTACTCATCCCTGAAGCCTATACATTTTCACAGACTGAAATGAGTACCAAAATATGAGCAATTAATTTTTGAGAAGTAAAAAGACTCATGTTTTGTTAAAAAATAAATTGTCATTCTGAATCAAATCTGCATATTAACAGCTTTCATTATTATCTCCATTCAGGCCTTATAGTATTCATTTCCAACTGCCTACAGCTCTTTCATGATCTAAAAAATGCAAAATTACTTTTGAGATTCTGTATGTGTCTGATTGCCTTGAAAAGTGTGAGGAATTCTTTAGAATATAAGGTATGAATCATTAAAGGATTTATTTTGTATCCTCTGCAATGAAAAGGTTTGGAATTGATTTTCAAATGTTGTGAAGCACACTAGTATCTCATGGGCTTTTACCTCTCAAACTCACATTCTCAATAGATGATTTTTCCCTCACAACACTCTATCTGAGCATGAGGTATACAAAACAGGAGATGAGGCAAAATCCCCTTGGGTATAATTTTAAATCACATTGGGAAAGATGCCAAAATTCATGTTTCAAAAATCAAAAGCTTATATATGTACTTTTATAGTATGTTAACTAAGCATCTCTTTCAGTATCAACTCTTACCTGAATGTTCTCCATCTGTACGTCTTGAATAACTACTTGTGGATTAGTGCAAACAATTAACTTCAAAATTCATATTTGTGCATTGGATAATAAGCTTCTAGAAATCAGGATCATTTATTATTTTTTTTAATCTTGCAAGAACTGCACAGATGTAACACATATGTTCTGTGCCCAATAGATTTGTTTTATTGTTGTTGTTCTTGAGGGAATGAATACAATTCATTAAAAAATAATTTTTAAGTCACATAATAAAGTGCTATTTGTAATATATGAAAATATTATGATCCAAGATTTAAATATTCCCCTTGGGGTTTGTCTTAGAAAATTCCAAACTGGATAAAACTGTCTAAAACCATTTTGTCATTAGTTTCTTTAGTAACCTTTATTTGACATTGTTGAATATTAATTTTCTAAGCCTTTCTTTTCATGTTTCAAGTAGTCTTAGTTTATCAAATATACTAGCAGTTTCTTCTTTTACTATGTCTAAGTAAGAAAACAGCACATATGGAAAATATTGGTTGCAAACTAAATGGTATTTTAATGTACTGAACAATAAAAAGAAACAGTTGAAATTCAGGCTTAGAAATTTAAGTTTGAAATACCAGTGCATACAGTCTGACCTTCAGTACTGCTTTGGTCTTTCCAATTCTTCCAACTGAGAATCCCAACTGAGAAACAGGAAATAATGACAATTAGAAACATGAGAGATAATAAACATTGATGTCCAGCCCAAAGTAAGACAGGATTCCTCTTGTCTACAAGCCCTGTGGAGTTGAACAGATGATCCCAGTTATTCAAGATGAGTGTTGGCAAGATGAGAACCAGCAAATGTCTATTGGTCTGATGTGAAGGAGACTCTTCATTCACTATTCTCCCCTATAACCTACCATGGGGATAAGACAACATGTCAGTAACCAGTTACATGGATACATTCCATATGGAAAAGGATGGACTTGAGAGAATGTTATTTCCATACTGCTATGTAAATTAATTAAGGTAAGAAATTGAGTTTGGATTTATAGGGAAGACTCATGGGGATGTATTCTGGGCACTACTGTGACTGTTGATGTTTTTCATGAATTCTCATTCTCCACAGAAGAGAAGGAAAGGGGACTGGTACACAAGGGTACAGGGGAAAAAAAAGAAAAAAATACATTGTACACTTCATACACAGGAATTAGTTGGCAGAATGTGATTTTAGGAATAGATGTGCTCCTTAGAAGATGAATAATGAGTAAGAAAATAAAGTTGGACTCATGGAAATAGACTAGAGTCTGATAAAGAGGAAACCCTATCTTGAAAGTGAAAGGAAAAGTGTACCTCTTAAAAATGATTTATTGTAGTAATATTTTAGAAATCCATTTGGTATTTTAATAAGATTCAAGAAGGCTCAGTGAATACTAGAAGAGACAGAAGGAAAGAACATCTTTGAGATAAAAAATAAAGACTACAAATCTTGCAAGTACAGAAACTAGCTGAAAAGGGTTTGGTTTTAAAATTGGATGCAAACACTGAAGTGTACAAGGAGAAGCTGTAAACTAACAAAATCATTCCCACCAGAGGGGAGGAAAACAAAGCTTAATGCCAAGTTTTTAGGACCAGGTCATTAAGTCTGTCCTGACACTGTGATGGAGCCACTCAGGTTCTGGTTGCCATGGACCCAGTGCTGAACTGGTAATTGGATGGGTTCCCCCAGGCCTGTGGTTGTACCTCCTTGTGCCACATGGTCTGCCTATTGCCATCAATTGAGGCCAAGGTGAATGTGATCCTGGGGAAAGCATAAAGCTATAGGCAGTGACAAAACTGTCTTAAAAGATATGGACTGAAATGAAAGAGCAGTTGTTTTGGAACATCCCAAGCCCTTGATGTCCTGGGATAGTATGAGCCTCACAGTCAGAACAGAGAGTGGATAAGTAAAGTACATATTGCCAAGAAATGTTTTTTAAAAACAGTTCCAAATGACAAATAATATGCAAAATGGTGACTAAATGTCCATCCAAAGAAAGTTAGATATCCCTGAGGAAGAAGGCACAATTAAAACTTTAGCAATAATGAAATGTATGTGTAGAGAGATTTCTTGTATAATTAAATTTCAAAGATTAAAATAATACAATAAACTTATAGGCAAAATTAGTGAAATTAGACTTGTGTCTAGGAGCAAATGAATTTTTTGTCTTTTTCATTTTAAGCATATGCTATAAATTAATAGCCATGTCAATTTAGGCAGGAAGAGAAGATAACTTAAAAGGAATGAAAAGTAACTATCCTCTGACTTCTCTATGCAAATCTAATGGTCAGAGTTCAACAAAGAATAACTACCTGAGTTTTAAAGACAGAGTTTGTAGCTCTCTGCTCATTGCCAGCATCTGTTCTTGTCAGCCAAATTTGCATTGTACAATCCTAAAACAGGAAACACGTTGCAAAAACAAGATGATCATAAAACAATAAATAAAATAAAACAAGATGCCAGATATAAAGCCAAAATATTATTGTGTCAATGAGTATACATACTTTAGCTTCTTAACTGAAAGATAACTCACAGATTGCAGTAAAATTCTAAGTATACAAACACTCTAAAACCAAAGAACTCAAAGTGTTGGTGGTGAATGGACTAAAAGCCCAGCTGTTAGTGGCTGTCTTCATCACCTTGTATGTCTGGTGGTCTTCACTGGCAATCACATCCTGTGGAAGGATTGTTGGCTTGTTTCCTAGTAGGAAAACAACTTCTTGGTAGTAACTTTGGTGTTTTCCCACCAGTCCTACCAAAGTCTGACTTGGATGCCTTTCCTCTAGGTTTCCGTGGTCTCCACCAATGCATTCACCTGATACCTAGCATGTGGCCCTTCATTTGCTTTTGCAATGACTGCCTACTGCCTTGTCCCTCCTGACCTTCCCTTGTATACAGGGGTGGCTTCAATCACAGCTATATTCCTGCACTAGAGTCAGCCTCCTGGCCATCACTGAGGAGAGTTCTCTGGAAACATGTTGGTATCAAGAAAGTGATATATCTTCTTATGGAAGATGGATCTGGGGAGCTTCAGTGGCTATTTTTGTTTTTCTGACTACTAACCTACGGAGAAAATATTAGAAAATTCAGAGACAAAGAAGTAACATGCAAAGAGGAGAAGAGATGGGGCAAGGTGAAGTCTCTAGTGGTGTTCTTCTTTCTGATCCTCCTCTCTGCATGGCTGTTAGATTTTTTTGAGAAATACCCTACCTTGTAACAAATTTTCCTTTTCACTTAATTGTTTGAGATTATTTCTTTTTTATTTCCTAAGTAACCATTATATTATGTAAATCAAATTCAACATTTTTTTATTCTAAACATATATTTTTGTATCTACTGTTCTTTGAAATCAACTCTGTTGAGAGATGTCTTTACCTGTGTTTAAAGGATATCTATAGCAACTCTTATTACATTTTCTAGTTAATCTTAGTCAATGAGAGGTCATAGAGCTGGGTGAAGTAAGAAAATTCAGTGTCAGTGATGTTATTGGAGTCTTCAGTCTTATATAAAAATCAAATATCTAAAGCTAATATTATTATGAGCTTCTTTCTTCCCACAGCTAAGATTTGCTGAAAAGCAGGAATCTATGATCACAAAATGAAATGAGAGTGAAGTCAACTTTTTAAATATTTCTTCACCTGGAATCTATTTCTTCCCTCCTTCTTGTTCATCAAAGTGGTGATCATTCTAGAACTGGGCAGGAGAAGAATTCTGAAGAGAGACATTATGTTTATGAGCTAGCAGGGTTAACTGTAATACTAAATGGAATTGACAGATACCTAAAGTTGCTTGTTCAGTGAACACTTTTGCGGGTTACTTAGAGATATTACTCTCTGAATCTTTCATCAGTGGTTTCCAAAATGCCATCACTAACTCCCTTTGTTTACTTCTAGGTGTGTAGAGGGGACTTGAAGTCTTTCTTCTGAGCTCTATATATTTCTCCAGGCGCAGATGAATCCAAAACAGCCCTCTTTTGCATGGCATCCCATATTGTTCATAAAAAATACATAAGCTTCTTTTGCCTGGACAAATATGCACACTGATTCTGACCAAGTCCCCTGTCCATAATTTCACTGTCATCTCAGATACTCAGTCAACACCCATTACTTTAAATTTTCCAGCCTGTTCCATCACGTTCTCTAAGGCTTCACAAGTGGATTCCATCCAAATTCCTTCTGCTTTGCTTAGTATTGGAACTAGGCATATTGCCCTGGAAGCTTTCCTGGTGAGGAGATGGTTGAAACTCACAAGACAGCTTCTTCCACAAAAATTCCTATCTAAAAATATTTCTCTAATTCCTCGTGGCTTATATAAAAATAAAGGAAAGTGAGTGATTTAATACTTACAGTTTATTTCTACAGGTATTTTTTTATGCATGTCCAATGTAGAGGACATTTCACCTAATTTTGGAATATAAATCCAACATTAAAACATCTGTTTTACCACAAAAATAATTTTATTCAACATTTATTTGTAATCTGTAAGGAGAGGGCGAAAATCTTTGAATTAATTTGCATAGTTCATCAACTATAGCATATATTACACATTTAGTAAAGCTAATTACAATACTTTTTAAAGCACGATTGAGATGAGGTGAAATTTTAATTTAAAAAACTGGGCAGATGACTGAAAAATGGTTGAATTTGAGAATATATATTTTGCCAGAATAAAATCCATTCATGTCTAAGGAGAAGAGTTAAAGGAAAGGATTTGAAGACAGGCTCTCAGGTGACCATAGTAAAAAAGATTACTAATTTTGAATTATTTTGAGAAACACTATTCTACAATGGGTTTTCTATGGACTTTGCACAATCAACTGGAGATTGAATTACAAAGGAATATTGACTTTAGGATATCTGATATTAATTAATCACATTTATTTAGGATGATGCTGATGTCAATGCAGTAATTTTGGGGAGCAAGGTAAGAGGAAGTGATTGAAAGAAGGAAGTAAGTAATGGTAGCAGATGGAGCCATCACATTAATGGCAAAGGGTTCTGCTTCTCTTTTTACTAAAAACTGAAAAGGGAAGTTGCACATTCATAGTGTGTTTATCTGATAGCTCAGGTTTCAATGCTTTGTAACTGGTCTTCAACTTTAGTTTTATTTTTCCTTCTTTCCTTGAAAGAATGTAGAATTCTGTGCAAGAATAATGTCTGCCACCACCATGATAGGGGATCTTGGAATTGAGATGTTCTTCTTTCCTCTTCCCATTGGTTTTGTGACTGAGTTTCAGAAGCACTAGATCTGCTTATTAGCATTATACTATTCCTGCTCAAATGATTTCAGGGCATCTATCTGTGGACCTGCACCTTGAGTCCTGTGTTGCTGTGATGCTTCAGCAAATAAAACCTATCTGACTAACAGATTGAACTTCCTCTGTTCTTTCTTCTAGTTCTGAACTTCAGGTAAAATTTGGTTCACAGTTTGAGAATAGATGCAAGAACAATTCTCCAGCAGCATTTTTCATTTTTTTTGACAGTTTAGAAGCTGTCTATCCCCCTCCTAACTCAACCCATAAAGAGATGAGAGAAGTGAAACTGATCATGTGTCTGACACATATGATACAGAGTTGTGATCCCTGATAGAAATCAAGTAGTCATTTGGAAAAAAAATAATATTATTAATTAATACTAATATTAATTAATTGTTGGTCTTGTTTGCTTTATTGCCATGCAGTGTAATAGAAACTTCAGGTTATCATTTCTTTAAACTTTATGATAACCCTGTGAGTTATATGTATTTAATGACTAAACTATGCTTAGAGAATTAAAATATCAATAATGATTGTTTTATTAATTAATATATTAAGAAATCCATACCAATATCTTTTTAATTTCAAACTATAGGAATCTGCCTATTTGATGAAAGAATTGAATAAAGTTATTTCAGGCTACATTTTCTAAATGTATCAATGTCATAAGACTGGATTTGATATATGTGTTTGTTAGATATCTAGTGGAGACTGAAAAGAAATGTTTGATGCATAGAGCACTTTAATGTTTTTTGAAGTTTACATAAGTTAATTAAATCAAATAGAAAATTTGTCTTATTTAAATGAAGAATAAAAAATTAGAACATGTCTAAGAAGAGATAATTACAAGGACCTCAAATGTTTTAGTGCTATTAATAATTTGATTACTTATTTGTCCATTAAAATGACAAGAAAAAGTATACAGTTATCATTGGTTTAGTAGTATTTCTCAAATTACTCTTGCCTAACTTCACTAGACAAGTAAACTCTTTTAACCAAGCATACTTCATTAATCTAGTGCTAGAGATCTCTCATGGATGCTTGTCTTTAAAAGTACAAATTTTATATGGACACAAATAATAATAGCTAACTTATTTAATTTTAAATGATTGTTTCTGAACATTAATTGATTTAATTCTTATTTAAATTTTATTAAGGAATTAATTACTCAGAAAACACTGGTATCCCTAAAGAAGTTTTGTATGTCTATAATGTAGATTTATTACTCACTAATTTTTATAAGTTGAATGGTTACATTTGCAACATTTTGTGCCATATGCTCCATTATAACAGGGAGTGAGAGAAATTAAGGAAATTACTTCCATGCTTTCATTTGGTTTATGCTCTGATCGAGGGAGGTAAATTGGAGAGAGACCCTACATGATGCTGGGAATGCTTTGTGACAGCCTATGTAAGAGGAACCTTGTCAAGATTGTCAAGATTTTAGAAAACACATTGAGGAAGTGTTACCATGAGGTCTACAGGATGGGGCACAGAATGCTAGTTAAGGAAAAGGAGGTGGAGAGATCATTCCAGAGAGGGAGCACATAAATAAAGGAAAAAGAGTAGGAAAGCCCATGAAACAGGGAAAAAGTAGGACCAGACTGTCCTGAGCCTGGAGAGAAGATGCTTCAGGGAGCAGAAAGCCTTAGGTTCTGTGAAGATTTTCATCTCACAAATCAAGTAGAATACTTTCCTGATCTGAGCAAAATATTGAAAAGATTAAACTGGTTACATTTTTTAAAAGTCATTTTTACGTTTGACAGAAGGAGGTAATTAATAGGCTGTTGTAGTATGTGAGACTAGAGGCAGGTGATATTGTGTAAGCTAATGAAAGCAAACCTGGAGAGATGGAGAAAGATTTAAGAACTATTCAAGATGAAAAAGACTCAGTAAAGGATTGTATATTAATTATGGTAATTTTTAAAGTTACCATAAGAAATACAAAGAAGAAAATTTTATCAGTGTGTGTGTATGTGTGTGTGTGTGCATGTGTGTGTGTGTGTGTGTGTGTGTGTGTGTGTTGCTAGGGATGTATCCCAGAGCCTTGCACATTTCAGACAAGTATTCTACCATTGGACTCCACATGATGAATTTTATATCCTAAGATATTCACCTGAAAGTCAATATAGTTATGCAAACAGCTATGAGTACCTGAAAATATGTTCAGTAGTTTTAGTCATTTACTTCTACCAGTTCTGACACAGTTTGATTCTGAAGAAAATAATGTTCTGTTTTCAAGATGAAAGCAGGGAGTGGGGGAGGGGGATATCACTTTTAGGAAATGTCCCACTTTGGATAGGAAGAAAGAGGGAATATATGTGAGGATATAGAGTATGAGTTTAATCATTGAATACAGCTCCACATTTTATTTTGAAAGAAATTTTCCAGGAGAAATGAAGGGAAACCATCAAAAACATTTTTAAAAGATGGCACAGGGAGGAATTCAGGGTATGACTGCCTGTCTTGATGGTGGTGCCCACCTTGGATGTTAATAAGGAAACCAACAGTGTGGATTAAGTCCCATTGTTCAGTTGGATAAGTGGGTAAAGGCTCTTGATTCCAAATGTACCCAGGGCACAGTTCTGTCCTATAAGGAAGACCTGCATGCATCTTGAGTTGACTTCTTCAAGCTAAAATTGAGTTTTTGTTTCTTGTGGCTCTGCTACAGGATTTTGGACCAATGAGGATCTTCTTAGATCTTCTGTGGCATTTTAGTACTAACACAATCTAATTACATTTGATGATCCAGAAGCCTTTTAAATACCCTGTGAAACCCAATTTCAACTATCATGTTTTTGGAAGGGAGGCCCTGTGGGAAGCCATTCTCCCATGTGATTTGAGTTATCTCCCTGGCTAGGTGAAAGGCGCTTAGACAACTATGTCAGCCTTCCCCACCCTGTCCCAGGTGCAAAGGCTTGTCCGGGTGGAGGTGTGCCTGGTTATGGACCAGAAGACCAATCACTACTGACCCTGACCTTGGAACGCTGCCGCCTTGACCTTCACTAGATGGGATTTTCCCTTGAATTTTTTGTTCCCCAATAAAAGCTCACTCCCTGGCGTGCCCTCCCCCCACCTCCCTCTCCCTCTCCCTCTCCCTCTCCTCCTCCCCCTCCCCCTCCCTCTCCCCCTCCCCCTCCCCCTCCCCCTCCCCCTCCCCCTCCCCCTCCCCCTCCCCCTCCCCCTCCCCCTCCCCCTCCCTCTCCCTCCTGTAAACCTTGCCACCACATTAGGTGGCTGGAGGAGGGAGCTAGGAGAAGTCGTCTTGGAGCTGGGCATTAAAGGTAAGGAGAGTATGTCTCTTTAATTTTAAAACTCACTAGTTAATTTCTATGCTTCGAATCTCTATTATGAAGCTTGCTTGCTATTCCCGTGGCAGAAGGAACATATCTGGTCCTTTGCATGGTTGCTTTCATTCTTTCTGGGACTCACTGTTCCAATCCAACAGTCTAATATTATGTCTCATTTGTCAAAGGAACCAAAATTTGATGACTGAAATCACTATGAGTTTTTTTGAAAACTGAAAGATGAAATAAATACCATTAGCCATTCATTAAATGAAGAATTGTTTTTATTAAATTAAAATACTCCTATAATTTAAGAAATATAAATGTTGTGGAGAGTCATTTGGGCTAGGCTTGTTTGATGATGGTTGATATATCTATATAATTTCTTTAAATACTATTTAAATTACTATTTCTCTCATAGTTCATCTTCATTATCTTCTTTGCCTGCTCCAGAAACTACAAACATATCTGAAGGAAAATGAATGATAAAGAAATAAGTGGGAAGATGGCAGAAACACAGATAAAACAGAAGGGCAGAAAGAGCAAGCTGCAAGTCAGTGAGTCTAACTGGGCACAGGGCATCACATTTCGATGCAGGCAAAAGGGGCTGCTATAGTTTGAAAGTTCCTCAAAGGTTTATGTCTTGGAAATAATCCCAAAATTCATATATTAATGATATTTGGAGGTAGGACTTTTAGGAGATAACTAGGAATGCATGAGGCCAAGAGAATGGGACCCCCATGCTGGCATTAGGGACTTTATGAGAAAGAGACCCCAGTTGTCCTGTTGCTCTGTCTCTCCATGTGATGCCCTCTACCACTTTAGGATACAGCAGGAAGGCTTCCACCAGATTCCCGGGAGACACTGAATACATGCTCTTAGGCTTCCCAACTTTCAGAAGAGTGAGTCAAATAAACTCCTATTCTTAATAAATTACCTAGTATCAGGTATTCTCTTTTAGAAACAGAAAATGGATTAAGGCAAGCACTAAGGCATTTCAGTTCTAATAAAATCTTATTACATTGAATGTTCCATGAACCTTTTGAATACCTTGTAGAACCCAATTTCAAATAATGTGTTTTTGGAAGGGAGGCACATGTTTTTTTTTGTTTTTTTTTTTATCCCCTTTTTTTTATTGGTTGTTCACAACATTACAAAGCTCTTGACATATCATATCTAATGTATGATAATATATGATATGTCAAGAGGCACATGTTTAATAAGACAGGATTGCCTTCCCTGCACCCTAGAGTCCACCTGTCTGCTGTACAGTCCTGCAAGGTGAAGAACTGAATGACAACTGATTATTATGTGAGTTCTGACTTGACTCTTAACCTGTCCTCTGGCTTGACTTCTGAAATTTTACACTCATACTTACATCCTGCAAGTATTGCCCAAATAAAATATGTGTAATTTGACACCCATACTTGTTGGTCTGTTCCTTCAAATGTAATACCAGGTCACAACAACTCTGTGAAAGTGTCAGGAACATGTTTGCACTTCCCTTGGTACAATGTGCAATACCGACACCTACTTTCCAATTCCCGTGAAATATCGGTGAGAGTCTTACTAAATTGTTGGTTTCCTATACTTTATCGACTGTTTGAGGCCTAAGTCCTGCTCACTGTTTTTTCTTAAAGTAAATGTGAAATAAGCTTTATTTTCTCAGATTCATTGAAATGGGAGGATGGCGCATCGTCCCCAATAATATTTAATGCTTCTGTTCCCTATGTTCCCAAGTCTGTCTGTCTCTCATCCTCAGTCAAATGGGTTTTAAACCTAATCAAAAAAAGAGAGAGCAGTGATCACAGACTTATTTATTACTTGGTTTATTACTTAAACACAGCAGATTTAAATTTAGATCCACAGTATTTTAACTCAGTAATTAAACAATTCTCACATATGTTCTCAGAACACTCTTTGACTATTTCCATTGTCCTCATGCTCAAAACAAAAATGAGAGATGATGTACAAAAGGGGTAGTATTGGAAAAAATAACACATCAGTTTATATATCCCTAAATGATCATACTTCATCTGCACGGTTTTTTTTTTTTGTAAAAAGCAAATGTATAAATGCATATTTGCATAGGCAGTTTTCTGGCAATGATTAATATAGCAATGGGAATTAACTCACCAAAAGATGGGTACATGTCAAAGAGTTTGAGACTAAGGGGGAGTAGCATTTAGATTTCTCAGATAAATTGTTAAATGGAATTCTGCTAACTGATTTTGTCTGAAGACTCCATCTCGGCTGGAGAAGAGTACCCCAAAGGAAACATGGATTTCTGTGTCTGTGGGTACCCAGCAGGACTCTGCAAGGAAGCTGATACACATCTCTAAACACAGCCTGGGCTGAAGAGGAAGGTCAGAGAAGAGGATAATGGTCAGAAGAACTCCTCAGAGTTCCCAGAGCACTTCAGGCCAAAGAAGCCACTACAGGGCTCCCCAGTCTCCAGAGGACAATTTTATATGTAGCCTGCTTAACACATCCATGGATTTCAGCTTCAAGCCCAGGAACACATGCCTCAGGTAAACTTTGGAACACAGAGTTCTATCTAGTTTTTAATTTTATTCCAGTTAGTATTTTATGCCCTAGTTTATTCTTTTTTTATTATTTGAATTCATTTAAATATTTTTTTTGCATATTTATCTCTTCCTTTTAATCTTTCAGTCCTTGTGTTTTTACAATCTCACTGTTAATTGTTCTTAGATGATTTATCTTTTCTTACTCTTGTGCAAGCCTTCTTTTATCTCACATTTACTTTGTTCTTATATTACTTATTTACCTAGTTTCTTCTTATCACCTTAGGCTTTGGTTTAATTATTTCCTTTTTATGTTATCTATTTTTCATTTTAGCTTTTAATTTTTTATTATCTTTTCTCTTTCTTATCTTCATTTTCAGTGTATTTTAGTGGAACAAGCAGAGGGTACTAAAATGCATAGAAAGTGAAGGCAGCAGTGTCTCAGAAAAAAGCCCCAGGACTCTCTTTCTCCCATGCCCATTTGGATTCCCTGTCTATCCAGTTTCTAAACACTCTTATCGCTAAATTCTCATTTCAGAAAGTCAGTGTTGTACAGTAGTCAAGAGCAGAGTCTGGGAACACACCAGACCTGGATTCACAGTACACCTGTACTTTTGAGATTGCTTCCTACCTTTGAGCTATCAAAACTCTCTCCTTCATGGTAATGGCTTTCAAATGATGTGTGGATCCATTCACATGAAATATATTTATTTACTTCTCCTTAACCACTAATAGAAGGACAGGATGTGAACTGTGTTTCTGGAAGTGTAGCACCCATTCTTTTCCATTTACCCCCTAAAAATCTATCCCTATCTCAATTAAGCAACTGACATTTATCTCTCACTCTCATTTATGACCCAAATGAAAGATCACACCAAAACCATTAATCTTTCCAGCATTTTTTTTTTTTTGCCTTCAAACTCCTGCATCTTTTTCTTCAGTTTTCCAAGGGAGAGACTTGTCCTGTAAGTGAGTTTCGAAACCCGAAATTTCTTCTAAAGTAGCTAGTATGTTATATTTAAGCTAACTCCTCCATTCTTGCATTGTCTTATATTTCCCACTGATTCCACAAAGGCGATAAATGGCCATATTTCATGGAAAGATTTTAACACTATTCTGCATTAACTATATTTTTCACTTGGTCTCAGGTTTCTCTTTAGAAAGTTGCTGAATGAAATATTGGAATCCAAATTTTAATTTTATAATCATTCATAGTTTTAGCAGTTGTCTTTTCAGATTTCATGTTCCTTCCCATTTGGTCAACATCATTTTTTTAGGATATCAAATAATATTGTATGTGAATTTAATATAGAAGTGGTGACATCCCATGAAAATAGTGTCTATATGAGATTTATTAGTACTGATTATGTATTCAGAACCATGCCAGTCCTCAGAATAGAAAAAATATTCAATATAAATATAGATGGAAAAATTACTTTCAGTTTTTAAAAATACTTATTCTCAATATGAGCTTGTTTCAACTAATTCTTTCCATTAAAATGTTTTATATCTTAAAATATTTTTCCTCAAAATAAACTTTGTTGTTAAAATGCACTTCTCTGGGGACTCAGGCTGTAGCTCAGTGACAGAGTGCTTGCCTAGCTCATGTGAGGCACTGGGTTGATCCTCAGCACAGCATAAAAATAAATCAATAAAATATAACTACAGAAAAAAAAGAGGGACTGGGGTTGTGGCTTAGTGGTGGAGCTCTCATTAGCATGGGCGAGGCCCTGGGTTTGTTCCCCAGCTGCACATAAAAATAAATAAATAAAGATATTACGTCCAACTACAACTAAAATATAAATATTAAAAAAATCCTGTAAATAAAAATAAAAAAATGCAATTCTCTGAAAAAGTTGGTAAGCTATTTATATGCAACTTTGAAAAGTCTATTCTTTATAAAGTTCAACAGATAATTTGGTTACTCATATAATACACATTATTAATTGACTTATATATTAAACTTTATAATTTTTTCATCTGAAGTTCCTTTTTCACTTTGTCAAGTAGTTTTTGAGTATAATTTAAATATTTTTCATGCAATTATAATTGTAACTGTGAAACACAGTTTGGGTTTTTAATATAAGAAGAATATCCGTTTGGTTTTCCTCTAGCTGCCAAAATGTAGAGGAAATATATTCATATAAATATATAGATAGAAAAGTTTGGATATCAGATAATATGCTCTATGAATAAGGTACATTTTTCAATGAGTCATGGTCACGGTTTTGTATAAAGTAGAATTCAGGCTTTTAGATGTCACAGTCAAATCCAGTCTTGTCTCCTATGTCAGTCTCAAACACTGCATAGAGTTTTTGATAGTCAAATCTCATAGATACAGGCAGCTAATCACTTTCTAAGCATGTTTGTCATCCTTCGTTAGATTTTAAAAAAATATTTTAATATGTTGTCCTCTTTGTCCTTTGACTTCTCAACATTCAAAACAATTCAAAACAATTATTTCCGCATCAGTAGCACTATTTGCTGTCACCTGGCTTGTCATTTACAGTCTACTGTATATGACAACTTTTCAAGGATACATACTAACACATTTTTGAGATCTTAGAATTAAAGCTTTGAAATCACTTGGTCTTTTTGAAGAGATTGTTCCGAAAATATTAGAGGAGAATACATTTGTGCATTTTCATGAATAGCATTCCAGATAAAAACAGTTTAAAATTTAGTTTCCTTTTAATATACTGTATTATACCAACATGATGAATCAACTTTCTTCAGTTACTTATTTTCTAAGTATATCCCTTGAGCTTAATATGTGCCCTTCAGTTGATTAAATGAAATAAGAATGGGGTACAAAAATACAACAAGTGTTTCCAGGTGCAATTCTGCTTAGTGTAGTTGACTGCTGTAATTACCCAACAGTGGAGTAACTTCAAAACTTTAGATCTTTTACTGCAACTATAAACCCAGATGCCTCTGCAATCAGATCTCTTTGTGTATTCTTATGTTATCAGTTGTCAGTAGGTAAATTATATTTGGAAAAAACTCTGTAACAATGATATTGTATAATAACTAACATTATTTTTAAAATGTAATCATTTAGTTGACTATAAAGTGAGATTAATTTAGCTTCTGATAAGTTTTGCAAACAGAATTCAAACAAATGAGATTTATTAGCATTTCAAAATAACTCACAAATTATTCATACTCAGGAATTCAGTCATTAGTAATACTCATATTTGAGAATGTAACTTAGTAAAATACCTATTTTTATCTCTAAATCTTAATTTCATATCAAAATTTTAGAAGTGAAAATGCCTCATTCAATTAAAAAAATAATGTTCATTAAATATAATTTTCTCATAAAATCATTTGTCTTTTATATTTTCTTTTTTTTTTTTTTTATTGGTCGTTCATAACATTACATAGTTCTTAATACATCATATTACACGGTTTGATTCAAGTGGATTATGAACTCCCGCTTTTACCCCGTATACAAATTGCTGTATCACATCAGTTACCCTTCCATTGATTGACATATTGCCTTTCTAGTGTCTGATGTATTCTGCTGTCTGTCCTATTGTCTACTATCCCCCCTCCCCTCCCCTTCCCTCCCCTCCCCTTTTCTCTCTCTACCCCTTCTACTGTAAATCATGTCTTCCATTTGTATTCTCTTGACTTACCCCTCCTTACCTCTTATATGACATTTTGTATAACCCTGAGGATCGCCTTCCATTTCCATGCAATTTCCCTTCTCACTCCCTTTCCCTCCCACCTCTCATCCCTGTTTACTGTAAATATTCTTCTCAAGCTCTTCGTCCCTACCCTGTCCTTGTTTACACCCCTTATATCAAAGGAGTCATTTGGTATTTGTTTTTTAAAGATTGACTAGCTTCACTTAGCATAATCTGCTCTAATGCCATCCATTTCCCTCCAAATTCTATAATTTTGTCATTTTTTAATGCAGAGTAATACTCCATAGTGTATAAATGCCACATTTTTTTTATCCATTCATCTATTGAAGGGCATCTAGGCTGGTTCCACAGTCTTGCTATCGTGAATTGAGCTGCTATGAACATCGATGTAGCAGTGTCCCTGTAGCATGCTCTTGTTAGGGCTTTAGGGAATAGACCGAGAAGGGGAATAGCTGGGTCAAATGGTGGTTCCATTCCCAGCTTTCCGAGAAATCTCCATACTGCTTTCCAAATTGGCTGCACCAATTTGCAGTCCCACCAGCAATGAACAAGAGTGCCCTTTTCCCCGCATCCTCTCCAGCACTTATTGTTGTTTGACTTCCTAATGGCTGCCAGTCTTACTGGAGTGAGATGGTATCTTAGGGTAGTTTTGATTTGCATTTCTCTGACTGCTAGCGATGGTGAGCATTTTTTCATGTACTTGTTGATTGATTGTATGTCCTCCTCTGAGAAGTGTCTGTTCAGGTCCTTGGCCCATTTATTGATTGGGTTATTTGTTATCTTATTGTCTAATTTTTTGAGTTCTTTGTATATTCTGGTTATTAGGGCTCTATCTGAAGTGTGTGGAGTAAAGATTTGTTCCCAGGATGTAGGCTCCCTATTTATCTCTCTTATTGTTTCTTTTGCTGAGAAAAAACTTTTTAGTTTGAGTAAGTCCCATTTGTTGATTCTATTTGTTAACTCTAGCGCTATGGGTGTCCTATTGAGGAATTGGGAGCCCGATCCCACAGCGTGTAGATCATAACCAACTTTTTCTTCTATCAGATGCCGTGTCTCTGATTTAATATCAAGCTCCTTGATCCATTTTGAGTTAACTTTTGTGCACGGCGAGAGATAGGGATTCAGATTCATTTTGGTGCAAATGGATTTCCAGTTTTCCCAGCACCATTTGTTGAAGATGCTATCCTTCCTCCATTGCATGCTTTTAGCCCCTTTATCAAAAATAAGATAGTTGTAGTTTTGTGGATTAGTTACTGTGTCCTCTATTCTGTACCATTGGTCCACCCGCCTGTTTTGGTACCAGTACCATGCTGTTTTTGTTACTATTGCTCTGTAGTATAGCTTGAAGTCTGGTATCGCTATACCGCCTGATTCACACTTCCTGCTTAGTATTGTTTTTGCTATTCTGGGTCTTTTATTATTCCATATGAATTTCATGATTCTTTTATCTATTTCTACAAGATATGCTGTTGGGATTTTGATTGGCATTGCATTGAACTTATAGAGAACTTTTGGTAATATCGCCATTTTGATGATGTTAGTTCTGCCTATCCATGAGCAGGGTATGTTTTTCCATCTTCTAAGGTCTTCTTCTATGTCTTTCTTTAGGGTTCTGTAATTTTCATTGTATAAATCTTTCACCTCTTTTGTTAGGTTGATTCCCAAGTATTTTATTTTTTGGGGGGATATTGTGAATGGAGTACTTGTCCTCATTTCCGTTTCAGAGGATTTGTCGCTCATATACAGGAACGCCTTTGATTTATGCGTGTTGATCTTATATCCTGCCACTTTGCTGAATTCATTTATTAGCTCTAATAGCTTCTTTGTAGACCCTTTTGGGTCTGCTAGGTATAGAATCATATCATCTGCAAATAGTGATAATTTAAGTTCTTCTTTTCCTATTTTTATGCCTTTAATTTCTTTTGACTGTCTAATTGCTCTGGCCAGTGTTTCGAGGACTATGTTGAACAGAAGTGGTGAGAGAGGGCATCCCTGTCTTGTACCAGATCTTAGAGGGAATGCCTTCAATTTTTCTCCATTCAGAATGATGCTGGCCTGTGGCTTATCATAGATTGCTTTTACAATGTTGAGGTATGATCCTGTTATCCCTAATTTTTCTAGCGTTTTGAACATAAAGGGATGCTGTACTTTGTCGAATGCTTTTTCTGCATCTATTGAGATGATCATATGGTTCTTATTTTTAAGTCTATTGATGTGGTGAATAACATTTATTGATTTCCGTATATTAAACCAGCCTTGCATCCCAGGGATGAATCCTACTTGATCATGATGTATAATTTTTTTGATATGTATTTGAATCCGATTCGCCAGAATTTTATTGAGGATTTTTGCATCAAGGTTCATTAGAGATATTGGTCTGTAGTTTTCCTTCTTTGATGTGTCTTTGTCTGGTTTCGGAATCAGGGTGATGTTGGCGTCGTAGAATGAATTTGGAAGTTCTCCCTCTTTTTCTATTTCCTGAAATAGCTTGAAAAGTATTGGTGTTAGTTCCTCTTTAAAGGTTTTGTAAAACTCTGCTGTATACCCATCCGGTCCTGGGCTTTTCTTAGTTGGTAGTCTTTTGATGGTTTCTTCTATTTCCTCTATTGTTATTGGTCTGTTTAGGTTGTCTATATCCTCCTGGCTCAATCTGGGCAGATCATAGGACTCAAGGAATTTATCTATGCCTTCACTATCTTCTATTTTATTGGAGTATAAGGATTCAAAGTAATTTCTGATTATCTTCTGTATTTCTGAAGTGTCTGTTGTGATATTGCCTTTTTCATCCCGTATGCTAGTAATTTGGGTTCTCTCTCTTCTTCTCTTCGTTAGCATGGCTAAGGGTCTGTCAATTTTATTTATTTTTTCAAAGAACCAGCTTTTAGTTTTGTCAATTTTTTCAATTGTTTCTTTTGTTTCAATTTCATTAATTTCAGCTCTGATTTTAATTATTTCTTGCCTTCTACTTCTTTTGCTGTTGTTTTGCTCTTCTTTTTCTAGGATTTTGAGATGAAGTATGAGATCATTTATTTGTTGGTTTTTTCTTTTTTTGAGGAATGAACTCCAAGCAATGAATTTTCCTCTTAGAACTGCTTTCAATGTGTCCCATAGATTCCGATATGTTGTGTCTGTGTTTTCATTTAACTCTAGGAATTTTTTAATTTCCTCCTTGATGTCTTCTAAAACCCATTGATCACTCAGCAACCTATTGTTCATTCTCCAGGTGATGCTTGCTTTTTCCTTTCTTCTTTTATCATTGATTTTCAGTTTCATTCCATTATGATCAGATAAGATGCATGGTATTATCTCTACCCCTTTGTATTGTCTAAGAGTTGCCCTGTGACATAGTATATGGTCTATTTTTGAGAAGGTTCCATGTGCTGCTGAGAAAAAAGTGTAGCTACTTGATGTTGGGTGGTATAGTCTATATATGTCAATTAAGTCTAGGTTGTTAATTGTGTTATTGAGTTCTATAGTTTCCTTATTTAACTTTTGTTTGGAAGATCTGTCCAGTGGTGAGAGAGGTGTGTTGAAGTCTCCCATGATTATTGTATGTTGGTCTATTAGACTCTTGAACTTGAGAAGAGTTTGCTTGATGAATACAGCTGCACCATTATTTGGGGCATATATATTTATGATTGTTATGTCTTGTTGGTGTATGGTTCCCTTGAGCAGTATGAAGTGTCCTTCTATATCCCTTTTGATTAGCTTTGGCTTGAAATCTATTTTATTAGATATGAGTATGGACACTCCTGCTTGTTTCCGCGGTCCATATGAGTGATATGATTTTTCCCAACCTTTCACCTTCAGTCTATGTATATCTTTTCCTATCAAATGCGTCTCCTGTAGACAGCATATTGTTGGGTCTTGTTTTTTGATCCATTCTACTAGCCTGTGTCTCTTAATTGGTGAGTTTAAGCCATTAACATTTAGGGTTATTATTGAGATATGGTTTGTTCTTCTATCCATATTTGTTTATTGATGTTACTAAACCTGATTTGTTATCCTCTATGACTACTTTCCCCCCTTTACTGTCCTACCTCCCATTGTTGGTTTTCAATGTTGTTTTCCATTTCCTCTTCCTGTAATGTTTTGCCAAGGATTTTTTGAAGAGATGGTTTTCTAGCTGCGAATTCTTTTAACTTTTGTTTATTGTGGAAGGTTTTAATTTCATCTTCTAACCTGAAGCTTAATTTCGCCGGATACACGATTCTTGGTTGGAGCCCATTGTCTTTCAGTGTTTGAAATATGTTATTCCAGGATCTTCTAGCTTTCAGAGTCTGTGTTGAGAGATC
Organism: Urocitellus parryii; assembly: GCF_045843805.1. NCBI lineage: Eukaryota > Metazoa > Chordata > Mammalia > Rodentia > Sciuridae > Urocitellus > Urocitellus parryii. Next base: position 13,387,819 of record NC_135540.1, on the reverse strand, counting down.
AGCTGTTATCCTGATTGGTTTACCCCTAAATGTAATCTGCTTTCTTTCTCTTGCAGCTTTTAAAATTCTCTCCTTATTCTGTATGTTGGACATCTTCATTATAATGTGTCTAGGTGTGGATCTCTTATGATTTTGCACATTCGGCGTCCTGTAGGCTTCTAGGATTTGGGATTCTGTCTCAATCTTCAATTCTGGGAAGTTTTCTCGTATTATTTCACTGAATAGACTGTTTATTCCTTTGGAATGGAGCTCTGTGCCTTCCTGTATCCCAATGACTCTTAAATTTGGTCTTTTGATATTGTCCCATAATTCTTGGATGTTCTGCTCATGGTTTCTTAGCAGACTTGCTGAGCTGTCTATGTTCTTTTCCAGTTGAAATACTTTGTCTTCATTGTCTGATGTTCTCTCTTCTAAGTGATCTACTCTGCTGGTAGTATTCTCAATTGAGTTTTTAAGTTGGTTTATTGTTTCCTGCATTTCTAGAATTTCAATTTGTTTGTTTTTTATTACCTCTATCTCCCTGTGAAATTGATCTTTGACTTCCTGGATTTGTTTGTCAATGTGATCTTTCATTGTCTGATTTTGCTGTCTCATGTCTTCCTTGAGACTCCAGATCATCTGAAGCATATATATCCTGAACTCTTTATCTGATATTCCATCTGTTGCAGCTATTACCTCTTCTAAAGTTGAGTTGACCTGCATTGCTTGTGGTCCTTTCTTTCCTTGTCTTTTCATACTGCCCGCGTTTCTTTCTGCTTGTTGCAACTGTTGTGTTTTGAAATTTACCCCCTATTTATTTATGTTGCTCTTGTATACTTGAAAAGTCTCCCTTGCAGGTGCGGGCGGCGGCTGTGCCCCTACTCCAATTGGGGTGACGTGTCTATCACGCTGGCGGCTCTCTGGGCCTGTTCCGGGAGTGGAAGGCGGCTCTGCTCTGTCCCTATTCCAATTGGGGTGTCGTGACTACAATGCTGGCAGATCGCTGGGCCTCTTCCGGGCGTGGGCGGTGGGCTTGGCTGGCGGGATTCCACCTAATGGCAGTCCCTAACCTCCCTGCTTGCTAATTAATGGCTTCTCTGAGGCGCCACGCCTTCTGTAGCTGCGGGGCAGGCCGCGCGAATCAGTTGGCCTGGATCTCCGGGGTCCTGCTGCTGGCTGTTTTGATGTTACAAGCTGTTGGAGAGTGGTGGTGTATTCTTCAGCTTTCCCGGATGGTGGCCACTGACTGCCTGGATGGAGTGTCCGCTGTTTTGATGTTGCACTCTGAAGGAGAGTGGCGGTGTATCCTTCAGCTTTCCCGGATGGTGGCCGCTGACTGCCTCGGTGGAGTGTCCGCTGTGGGGGATGGGACTGTACCGCTTTCTTCCCCTTCTGAGAACCCGAGCTCGGCCCAAGGGTCCGTGTGGGCTTGGCTGGTGGGATTCCACCTAATGGCCTTCCCTAACCTCCCTGCTTGCCAATTAATGGCTTCACTGAGGCGCCACGCCTTCTGTAGCCGCAGGGCAGGCCACGCGAATCAGTTGGCCTGGCTCTCCGGGCCCTGTTGCAGGCTGCTGGGATCCCTGGCACTCTATCACTTTGATTCTTTCTGCTTGCCCCTCCCCCAGCGCTGGCTAGCCAGGTTTCCTTTTGGCTGCTACTGGGAGGAGGGGTTGGAGGTCAGGTGTCTCTGGTTTCCCCCTAGCCTGTATGGAGGCTCAGCTTGATACTCCCTCTCCCGGCAAGCCTAGGAGAGATTTTATGCGAATTCCCGCTGTCTGGGGGGTGAGCTGAATGACACCGACCTGTTTTGATGTCACACTCTGAAGGAGAGTGGCGGTGTATCCTTCAGCTTTCCCGGATGGTGGCCGCTGACTGGCTCGGCGGAGTGTCCGCTGTGGGGGATGGGACTGTACCGCTTCCTTCCCCTTCTGAGAACCCGTGCTCGGCCCAAGGGTCCGTGTGGGCTTGGCTGGTGGGATTCCACCTAATGGCCTTCCCTAACCTCCCTGCTTGCCAATTAATGGCTTCACTGAGGCGCCACGCCTTCTGTAGCCGCAGGGCAGGCCACGCGAATCAGTTGGCCTGGCTCTCCGGGCCCTGCTGCAGGCTGCTGGGATCCCTGGCACTCTATCACTTTGATTCTTTCTGCTTGCCCCTCCCCCAGCGCTGGCTAGCCAGGTTTCCTTTTGGCTGCTACTGGGAGGAGGGGTTGGAGGTCAGGTGTCTCTGGTTTCCCCCTAGCCTGTATGGAGGCTCAGCTTGATACTCCCTCTCCCGGCAAGCCTAGGAGAGATTTTATGCGAATTCCCGCTGTCTGGGGGGTGAGCTGAATGACACCGACCTGTTTTGATGTCACACTCTGAAGGAGAGTGGCGGTGTATCCTTCAGCTTTCCCGGATGGTGGCCGCTGACTGGCTCGGCGGAGTGTCCGCTGTGGGGGATGGGACTGTACCGCCTTATATTTTCTTTGGGTCAGAAGAAACATATCTATTGTGTTAAGATGATCAATTTATTAATTATATAATCTCATCTGCTCTTATTCAGGCAGATCCTGACCGTGGAATTATTTCACATAATTATTTTAATTTGAGTGACAGAAATCTAAACCCTACACATGCAATCATTTCAGAATTTTGAAATTCAGGAGTGGGGCAGTTGATTATTATCCTCTTTAACAAAGAAGAAAAACCTTACCTGTCATTGTTTCTGTATGTGTAATATTCAATATTTTTTTTTTTTTTATTTTTGAGGATGCCTCAATTTGCTAACTCCCTTTTTATTCTTGAAGGCATTTGGAAAGCTCTTGCCGCTTTGATTTTCTTGAATTTCACATCAGTGAACATCTGCCCCACTTTACTTCAGTCCCGAGGCTGTTTACCCTTTCACTTTTCTTTCCCCCGGTTCCTCTATCTATCCTGCCTGGCATTGGGAACGTATAGTTTTTTCTTTTCTTTTTTTTTTTTAAATTTTTGTTTTGTTTTTAAGAGACATGGTTTGATGAGCTAAGATTGAATATGTCTGTGAATACATAGAAATGACAACTTTAACTAGTGATTTAGTTAGTTGCATTTGAGGTGTGTAGATGTTGAGGGCCACAGCTGAGTCGGGATGATGCAAACTCCGAAAGAATGCAAAAGTCATCATCTTAATGGCTCTCTGGTGTCACCTCTCAACCACTATTCATGGCAAAAATGCCATGTGTCATCCCGACTGGGCTGTGGCCCTCAACATGTAGAGGTATCCAGATTGTGTCTGAAATAGCAGCATTCAATCATTACTGGGAAACATTTACTTATTTTTTTCTTTTCATGTAGCCACATTTGTGCATATGGCTCTGAATTCAAACTCAGTATTTCATGGTAGTTGGTTGTCTTGCCTATGGCATCAAATATAAATTTTATATAAGAAATAAGATGAGTGGCAAAAGTTTTAGTCTCCTCATTTAAAGAACATAAAGGAGGAAAATTCTGTTTACATGGAATTGACCCAAACTTGTTCAAATGACAATCTTAACTGCAAGAGATGGGAAAACACAAATTCTTAAAGGAGCACTCTAAGTGGTATCCAGAACAGAATCAAATTTCTGTTTAGAAGGAAGGAGAAAAATGGAAATGGCATAGATCATATTAAGGCACTTTGAAATAATCTGGCTTTTTGAAATGTGTAACCATGCACTGAGTGCTTTCTGTACTCCACGGAATCAACAATTTTGTTTCTTTCAGTTACTCTTAAATTTAGAAGGCCCAACTTTTCTGACAACAGAACAAAACAAAACAAAAACCTGCAATGTAAAAAAAAAGCTTTTCTAGGGCTGGGGCCATAGCTCGGTTGGTAGAGTGCTTACCTCCCATGTACAAGGCCCTGGGTTCAGTGTACCCAGCACCAAAAAAAAAAAAAATTGCTTTTCTTGACAACCTAAGGATTTGGAAGTCATGTACCCTGACTTTGACTGTGACCAGGTCCATGGTAAATTCTCAGAATCCATATTTGCCTAAATAAATTTCAATATTCCATTCATTTTCTTCAGAGTTTCATTTTAAATAAATTAACCAATAAGACAATTGCATAAAGTGAGTTATATCAGTACTGTTGTCTAAGTAATAGCCCCTTTTCCTAGACTACATGTAGATTTGAGGAATTAGTCTGTGACTTTACAACACAGTAGAACAAACTATCAAGTCTGAAGTACAAAACAGGCCCAGGGCAATGTCATCCATAACACTGATTTAAACATATGATTATTTACAAAAGTTCATATGAAGATTGTGTAGTGCATGGTTCCTAATGCCATTATTATCATTTCTTTCTTCCTTCCTTCCTTCCTTCCTTCCTTCCTTCCTTCCTTCCTTCCTTCCCTCCCTCCCTCCCTCCCCCCCCTCCCTCCCTCCCTCCCTCCCTCCCTCCCTCCCTCCCTTCTTTCTTTCTTTCTTTCTTTCTTTCTTTCTTTCTTTCTTTCTTTCTTTCTTTCTTTCTTTCTTCTTTCTCTCTCTCTCTCTTTAAACCAAATTAGAGTTGTAGATTAGATTATAATAGAATTTCTTTTGATAAGTCATTATGTCTTTATTTTGACCAGGATTGTCCTAAAGAATTGTTTTATAGAATCCCTTTTTCTTGATCTCTTGAAGACAATGTATTAAGTTAGACCTCTTCAGTATTCTAAAAGCTTTGAGTGACATCCTTTCTGAGGAAGGAATTAGTTTCCAGTTTTGTGGTATGAAACTAAGAGAAATCAAAAAGCAACACTTAGAACAGAAAAGTTCATCAATTAGCAACATGATGATTTCAAAGTACCCATCCGAACAGGTCAGGACAAGAGGAAAGCTCCAGAGTGATGTGATGAAACCACACTATGAGTGTCTTTCTTTTGGGAGAAAAACAAGCCACATTTCCTAAAACATTAGATATGAAGTTCGACTCATTTCATAAGTAAACTGAGATTTAACTTGAGTTAAAATCTGGCATGGAAAATTATCGAATTATATTTTAAAAATGTGTATGGGTATTATGATAATTACCATTTAATTCAAAGTAAAGTTTATCAACAACTATTTCCTTTTAACTGCCTAAAGCCAACAATGGCATTGCATTGAAGTGAGTTCATCAGGTGCAAGACCATGTGCCAGATAATTCCTTTAGTAATCCACCATATTTTCTCTTCTGAAATATGAAAAAAAATCTTTAAAATCCAGTGAGAGCAATATTTTTAACAACACGGATGGAGGTGAAGCATGGTGTTCCTTACCTGTTATTTCGACTAGCAGCAGTGAATTCTTTTTTTTTTTTTTTTGGCTGGCTGGATTCAGAACACTTCTAAGTACTGGGAAACAAGGAAGCCACAAAAATGGGAGGGACTCAAATCCCAGAATGACTGTAGGATGGAAACTAATGCAGAACAGCACTTTAAATTATTTTATGTTGCTCTTATAGAGTTTTAGAGTAAATTGATTGTGAAGCTAATCCAAGATGGGCCTTATCTTATATGTAGTAATCGACTTTCTTGGGCATATGTGACATGAAATGTAACAGAAGAAAGTGAAAGATATTTGAGAAATATGTACCTACTACTTCATAAGGGAAGAAATTTGATATTCAATATTTCTCTAAAACACCAAGACAATTTTATCTGTTCCTTAATGAAATAAGAATAAGATATTCAAGGCATCTAATTAATGTCTATTCCCCCAACATTCCTCTTTTGTTACTATTGTTAAAATTCTGACATTCTTTTCTTACAGACTATTACTAAATTAATGTGTATTTCCTATAATTGGTTATATTTTATTTTTTAGCTTTCTGTTCATATTCTATACTTATTTCACTAGTTTTTATGTTCATTTTGCTTCATCTGCTAGTTTTTCAGCTCCCTAGTTTTTTTTTTTTTTTTTTTTTTTTTTAACCATGCAGGGTATGGCAGTGAATCAAACTAAAATATGTTGCCTATTATCTAAGTCAGTTACCTTTAATGCAATTACTGTGTTATCTATGTTATATTCTCCTTTTTTCTTTTTCTTTTTTTGTGGGGAGGGGAGGGGATTGAACTCAGGGCCTGGCAAATGCTAGGCAAGTGCTCAACCACTGAGCTACCAACCCAGTCCCTGGCTTCTCTCTTTTGTTCACTCTTTGTTAATACTGATACAGTATACTTGTCCAGTCTATCTTGATGAGTCTGATCTCCTTTCTAACTCTCCACACAGGTTGGTCACAAGTTCTATTAATTTTATCTATAAAATATCTTAGAATTCTAACTCTCCTGTCTAAGCCCACTTCCACTTCCAGTAAAGACTTCATTTCTTTACCCCTAATTCTTATTCACCTAACTGACTTCCCCAATCACATTTCCTGAACTTTCTTCCACAAATTTTTCTCCCAACCATCATCAGAAGCTCTTTGTAACTTGCACATTGATTATATAGTCCCTCTCTGCAATCTGTCAATTATTGTCTATCCCTTGCTGGAAAAAAAAATGTTTAAAAAATTCCAGGCCTCCTAGAATGGTGTAAATACACTACATGTTCCAATTCCAATTCCAACACAGCAGTGTTTATCCCGTTCATAGCTCCTGCCTGCAATATGTGTCCTCAATTCTAGCAACATTCAGTATGGCTGATTCCACTTGTAAGCCTTTGTACATACTCTCATGCATGGGGTAGTAGAATTTGAATTGCTTCCATTACTTCTAAAGATTATAGTCTTTGGTTTTAGTTTCTAATTGTTTAACACATATGCTTTTTAATTTCTCATGAATATTATAAAGATAATAACAACTACCTTCCAGCTCTATTGTGTTCATGCATGAAACTGCAATTAAATATTTCCACAAATATTTGCTAACTCATAATAGCTGTTTTTAACTTCATTCATTCTCCACTTTCCTTGATGATAAACCACAATTTTCCTCAAACAAAGAATCAAACACTGCCCAAATATTACAGAAACCCTTCCACCACACACTTACCACTGTCATTCTCTGCCTTATGATTCGGTGGCATTTGGTCATATGACATTTTCTAGGAATTATTATTTGATTATATAGTTTTCTGTATTTTAGATGTGACTTCCTTAAATAAAATGACTCTATCTTACTCATTTTCTTTTTTGTATCATTTGTATAGTGTCTGTTTTTAAAAAGAAAAAAAAATACACTCACTAAATAATTGATTGTTTTTTCTTCCTGGAAATAATAACATCTTAAGAAAATGAAGTAGATTATATTTTTTCAATATTTTTTACATAATCTTCAAATTATTGGCAAATTGAGATTACTATTAGTAGTGCTTATTCACGTTAATAGCTTTTCTTGTTGACATTTGATAAATCATGCAATAACAATTATTTAGAAATACAGAAACTTTGTTGAATAATTCATTTTGCCCTATTCACCTCTCAAAAGCTAATTGGCTAATTTCTGTGACCTTTGTTCATTTTTCTGTTTAATTTTAGAGTTAATTCAACAAATACTTAGTGGCCACGATTGTGTAAGGTAATGTGGTTATTTAATTCAAGTTAATTTTTAGCTTACATTAATTTTATCTTCAGTCAGAAAATTATGGAAGCAAAAAAAGGAAGTCTTTGTGACATCTTATAATGTAGGTTTAATGCAACAAATATTTACTAAGCACCTACAGTCTGATAGTACCTATGCTAATTGGGGGAAATTAAATAGTTGACTGGAACTTTCTTCCTGCCCGTGAGAAAATTACAGTGTTCTATCGACCCTGTTTTATTTAAGTACTTTTTGAAATATTTATTACAACTCATGTCATGTTCCTTTTTCTCTTTCAAATAATTTTAATGTTAAGTCCAGTTTAAAGTCTAGTTTTACAATTATATAGAAAAACTCTGTGAATTATTTCAGAAGAATAGGAAAATGAGAATAAGTAGAATTTATTCAGCATTTGACATGTGTCAACTCCTCTGCTGGGAAGTTTGATACATTATCACATTTGAGTCTCAGGACAACTATACTGTGCAGATACTATGGTTGTCCCCATTCTCATGACAGGGAATTATACACTTAAGAATGTTTGGTGGCTTGTCCACCATTTAAGGATATATTTGGGATTCAAATTCTGAGAAACCAGGGAGTCTGAGTATTTTCAGCCTCAATGGAAAGATCTGGTATTAATTATTTGCTATATAATAATTCTGGGTAGCAAATAACCACAAACTGGTGGTGAATAACAGTAAGTGTTTAATTTTGCTCCCCAGTCTGTGGGTCAGAAGGCTGGTTCTGTTGATTAGAGCTGTCTCTGCTTCCCAAAGCATCTGCTGTTTGGCCATCAGCTGTCCCCATGCTTTCTCACATGCCTGGTGCAACTTGCCTGGATTAGCTCACATCTATGTGTCCCCTACCCAGAGGTGAGTGCAAGTGCATCTACATGGGAAGGCAGAAGACAAAGATGAAGTGTGGATATGCACAGTATCTTGGGTGATCTAGGCTCAGAACTGGCACACGGCCACTCCCACCACATCATGATGGCAAGAGCAAGTGTCAAATCCAGTTGAGACTCCAAGGGCAGGGAGATAAATGCTACCATTTTATGAGAAAAGTTACGAAGTAAAATTTCAAAGCGTATAGGGCCAAGGAAGGATGGAGAATTGTGGTTATTCTCCTAATCAACTTGCCACAGTCCATCTGCTGGCCACATACTCACTTCTCTCAATATGCAAAATACAATCGCCCTTTAAAGCCACAAATTCTCATTGTATCACATCATCACACCCAGAGTGTGTAGAGACCTCATGACCTATATCAGAGCCAGAGCTTTAGGCTTGGATGAACTTCTTATTCTGAAGAATTACGAAGTAAGAAAAAAAAAAGTTATCTGCACCCTGACCCCCTCCCAAACCCCTGGCATACAATGATGAGCTTGGGCAGACTAATGCTATGAACACTCCCGTTGAAAAAAGGACAAATGAAAGGTGATGTAGGCAATTCTGAAATCCAACTTTTGCTAAGATTGCTGTTTAGTGGGTCATTAGTGTTTCTTGATGAGGCTCTGGTTGTGAAACTGGGAATGTCTCTCTAGTCCACATTCTCACTGACTCCATAGATTTTTTTTTTTTTTTTTTGCATTCCTTTCCATTGTTCTGTTTGGTTATTCTGATGAGAGTATAGAATATATGACCTTCGTTCTACTTCTGTATTAGCAAATTTCTATAATTTAGTCACAACTTCCTTTCTGCATTTTGAATAATCTGACCCTTTTAGACCAGACTGACTCTTACTGACTGTGACACTCTTTTCAACACAATCTGCCAGAGTTACATACAAGATTCTTGTCCAGAGGGATCTTTGTCCTCAAGTCAATGATATATGGACAAGTCAACACACAGTGGAACAAATATCCCAAAGATTCCTAGAATCCCTTTCATCATCCAGGAGGCAATCTTTCATTTCTTTCACAGGCCTTCCAAAGAGTTTTACAGTTACACTCTGGATGGGATCTTTACCCAGAGCCATTGGGTACTTGACAGTCTTTCTGTACCATAAGGACCTGCGTAGGTTTTATTTTCTAACATAGTCAATTCTGACCTCCCTGCCCTTTTTAACATTTTCTCTGAATACTGTGTGTTGGATTTTGGCCAGGTATTTTTTTCAGCTTATCTCTCTCTTGTAACACCTCATCCACAACAAACAAGAAGAAGCTCCCTTTTCTTACTGTCCAGAAATCTTATGACTGGGCACAGTGTGGTCTAATTTAACAATTATTTCTTTCACTGCCTCTGAATTTTAAATCATACTTATATGAGTCTTTCCTACACTCAACTTATTAGGAAATACCTCTATGTCTTTTAATATTTTAGTGGTATTTTTTTTTTCATTTAAATATTTGTTTCAAGTTGATACATTTTTAGTGTGTAGTTTGAATTATGGAACCAACTTTAATTTTTTTTTCCCAGATGGCTATAATTATCAGAGCATTGTTTCTTGGACAGTACACATTTCCCCGAATTTGAAATAGTTCCATTATCATAATTAAAACATATACTCACCCAGACTTCTTCTGGCTCTTCTCTTCTGTCCACTCTTCTTTCTCTGTCTTTCTGCAGGCCCTCTATGACACTTTACCACATGCTCAGTCTCTGGCAGTACCACTGTCCATTCTTGGCACTTTATTCCAGTTTCCTCCTTGTACATCTTTGTTCATTTTTCCATGCTTTTTTATAAAAACAACTCTTACTTAAAATATGGTATTTTAGAGATGAATTCACATGCAGGTAAACTCATTGTACTATGTGAGAATAGGATATGGTTTTGTATTTGTAAGAGCACCATATATTCCATTCTGTAGTTTCTTAGATTTTTCATCATAAAGATTTAAATGATTCTTAGTTAATATAACCTTACATATATTTATTTTATTATTATTCGAAATAAGTTACTTTACATAGTTAGACATTCCAAATTTTAATTGACTGTAGAAGGGCACTTGTTATCTTTATTCTTTTTGGAAGAGAAAATGTATGTATGTATTTATTTATTTTATTTATTTATTGTCAAAAACAAAACAAAAACAAAAAAACATAATAATTCCCAATCACGGTGCTTTGTACTTTCAATTTCTAAACCAAAATAGAGAAGATATATACAAATATGACAAGACTAGTTTACAAGCAACTAGTCTTCATTTTTTACCTTAGATTAATTTTTGTTCATGGAGGTAGGGAAGGGAAATAAACTCAGGAAATCATCAAATCCTGATGCTGGAATGGTGACCAGAACACCTTGTCACTCACTCAGTGTGACTGACAAGGACTCTAGAAGCCTGGAAACAGTGCTGTCAACATGTTAGCTGGCAACAGTGAAGATACATTAAAAAAAATCCAACAATTTCATTCTTGAAACCATGCACAACATATGACAACACAACACATCCAGGGTTTATGTGTGTGTCCCTGTCTGATGTGGAGGAGGCTTCCTGGAGGCAGCCATGTGGTGTGATTCACACACACCACAGAACCGAGACACATCTGCTATAAACAGAGTGTCAGCTTTGAGAAAGTGCAATGAATATCTCTTTCACTCACAGGTACAGAAATGCCTGTGGGTAGGAAAGGAGGGGCTGTGGCTGGGTCATCTGCTAACCGTCACTGATTGACAGCAAGGGCCACCAGAGGTTGGAGTCTCTGTGCTTTGCAGGCTGCTGCCTCTGGAATATTCCTCTTTCTTAAGGTTTTGTGGGTTGTTACTTACACTCCACACGTTGTTTAAGTACTAGTTTTATTTTTTCTTCTGCAAACCGTTATTGTCTAAGGCTTTCAGAAGGACATGTTCCAACACGAACAATTTGTAGACTGCAAAGTAATCACCATGACTTTCCTATCTCCTGAGGTAGAATGGGGCAGGCATTATAGACAGAAATAAAGAAACATGTCCCACTGTATTTAAACTCTAGGACCTGGTGTGATAAGTTGGGTTGGGAGGGGTGTCTTCTTAGAAGGAGATTGTTGACAGAAGCCTTACTAAATGTTGTGACCAGCATGCCACTAGCCACTCAAATCTGCCTGGGGTCATGATGGAGCCAGTGTGCAACCAGGATCTGGATTCTGATTTCTGGATAAAGACATGCATGATCATGTTCATGTCATCAGATGCAGAATGTTCCTTGTCTACTGACCAGGACAGACAGAACATTTTTTTCAGGGTGTCCATAAAAAAATATTGTTCTCCAACTAGCTATGAACAGCACTAAAAACACTGACCGGTTTGCTGACACACACCTAGTGGGAGGGCAGGGTCCGAGGAGGAGGCATGGAGTACATGGGAACCTTGACTTCTAGGCACTTGCCCTCGTCCCTCAACATTGTGTCCAGGAGGGAGTACAAGCAGACATTACCACCCATGCCCCTGACAGCCACTGTCTCGGCACTGATGCACCATCAAAAGTTTAGGTTTCTGCTGCTGAGGCAGCTTCATCAAGATCTTCCAATGTGTTGGACCACAGTGTGTCCCCCTGGGCTGACAGTCGCCCACTTTGTTTGAACATCCAGTTTTACAATGCCTGCTGCCATTTCTGCCCTAGTCCCTCAGTGTGAGGTTGATGTGCTGCACAGTATCCTGCAGGCGGCAGCTGATGAGCTCCCCAGACTCATCCCCATTCATTCAGGATGACTGAGTCATGTGGCCTTTCTCAAAGAAGTAGACCCTTTCCCAGCCTCTGAATCAGTAATTAATGTGTTCATTATGGCTCCCAGAGTAGACATAGGACTTGCCCTATCTTTGTGTAGCTTCTGGCACTGGATAGATTTGATGTGACCTGTGATGATTCCCAGGCTTGCTGGTGTTGTTCTTGTTCAGACAGTTCACACACCCACACAGGCTACCTCTTATGCCACAAGCAGCCCAGTGCCTGTCCAGAAGATTGGCAATCCTGGGAAGCGTTCTGAAGATACAGCATACATTGCATCTGAAGTCTTACAGGTGTGTCTCCAGAAGCAGTAAGCTCGTAGTTACTATCACAACTCCAACTAATGGCTTAAATTCCTCCTCCACAGGACTTGCTTCAGCTAAGGACACATACTTTGTCACTTATTGTCACGTCATAGATACAGACCTGGCTATCAGCACTGGCCAAGGCAATCTTTCCTCATCTGGAGAGAATCACTATGGTTGGGAAAGTGGCTATGGTCACCAATTGTAAAAGTAAACTGGAATAGAGGCCCCTGAGGGACAGGGTGTGATTTATCTTCCCTCCCTGCTCTGTTTGCTGTCTGCACCTTTGATGATTCTGTTTGGCCTTGTAATCTCACCCCAAAAGAGCCACTCTTCCACAAAGAGATGGTTCCAAACTTCTTCTTTCCCCAATCAGTCCTGTCCTTCTAATGTCTTCAAAGCAATGTCCTTTGAACATCAGTGAAAGGCTGATGACGTCACTTCAAGGAGGGCTACTTCTGGGCCATACCCCAGCTCAGTTTCCCAGAGACTCTGCCAGAAGTGATCCAGAGCTCACTGTCATTTATTTGGTCACTACCATTTAATGGGCCTGCTTCCTGCAGATGTCAGCAATGGCTGAGTTATTAGTATTCCCTGGGATAACCCACTTGACATTTATGTACACAAAACTATTTTGTCCTTGGGGTCCTTGCTCTTGATTTTGGAGATGACCCCTTCCAAGGCTGGTGAGTACCTTCACTCCTACTTGTTATAGAGCAGGGCTACACCTGAGCCTTGTGGGTAGTCAGAGCTGCCAATAAGACATCAGAAGGGTGCAGTATAGGGAAAGGGACCAGAAGCTGGTGCCTGGCATGCTGCTCAAGGTGGGTGGTGCCAGACCTGGCTCCAGGCTGACACTCACCTGACCTAAGTGCTGCAGCAGCACATGCTCTCACCTGGAAGTGAGTGCATACCCCTGATTCTCTTTATGAAGATGATGTTTGTTATATTGCTGATTTATTTTATGGTTTGGGAACTGGCTTCACTTTATTCTCTTGTGTTTTATAGATATACGATCATATTGTTTACAAATAGAAATGATTCTATTTTCTAAGTTTTTAAAAATTTTAATTCAGGCAATTTAATTTACTTATATTTTTTTCCAATTATTTTATTTGGAACTCAAGGATAAAGCTTACCTAACTCATTAGGACAGGAATTGAACTGGGTGAAGTGGCATAACCTGTAATCCTGTGACACTGGAAGCTGAGTCAGGAAGATCTCAAGTTCAGGGACAACCTCAGCAACACAGGCCCTGTCTCAAAATAAAAATTAAAAAGGACTAAAGATGTGGCTTAGTGGTAAAGCACCCTCAATTCAATCCCAGTATCCCCCATCCCTCCAAAAAAACAGGAAGTGAGGTTGAGATAGATTTAATTTATCATGGTAAATATTTTTTTTTTCAAAACTGATTACTCAATTTAGTCAAAAATGTTTCATTACCTACAAGAAATTCTCTAATTTTCAAGGAACACTGATTGAATAAATTATAAAAATCAATTCAATTTCACATATCTTTGCATTCCTAGAATAAGCCCTATTAGTTCATATTACAATTATTTCTTTAAATATGTTGCTAACATGTTTTTTATAATTTTTAATCAATATTCATAAGAAATATTTTGTAATTTTATTTTATTTTTATAAAATTATTGTCACATGTTGGTCTTAATATGGACTCAATTCATAATGTGAATTTGGAAGCTCTCGTCTTTTAAAATATTTAAATATTTACATAGCATTACCTGTTTAAGGAGATTTGAAGTATTACCCTGTAAAATTCTCTGACTTTCTAAAGCTTTGATATGATTTAGTTAGTTTCACTTAGTTTTTATTATTATTTCATTGTTTGGGAGAAATTACATATCTGTGGAAATCATTATATATAGATTTCATTTTCTTCTGTGGTCAGTTTTTTAAAATTACATTTTCTTAATAATGATCAGTCTTAAGTATGTTTTCAAATTTATGTGCATATTTTAAAACAAATCAATTTCATTTGTTTTCTATACTTTCATGGTTCTATGGCTATATTCTAATTGTTTCACATACTCAATTGTTCACATAGTTTTCTTTTTTTTTTTACTTTCCTTATTAGGTAATGTAGAGTTTTTATGGTAGGTAAACTTTTGTCAAAGAACCACCTTTGGCTAGTATATAATATATTACTTTAAAATATCCTATATTCCAACTCATTGTTTTATATTGAGTATGTTTCTATGTATGTCTGTAATTTTGGTTGAATTCTTAGCACTGTTCTATTATTCTGCATGAGGACGTGGATAATCATTTCATCTTCACTGTGAGCTGCAGACTTTACTATCAGGAAGCAGCCTCTTATCTCATGGAGTGGACATCTGAATTCTACCTTATTTGCCATTAAGTTCACAATTCTGTTTTCCTTTAGTTTGCACACGTATACTGCTATTTTTTAATCATATTATTTTTTTAATTTTATGTATAACTTTTTCTATATAAGATATAGGTCTCTTTTGCTTAGATCCAAAGTGAAGCTATTTTTAAGGGATTTTTTACCCTGTTAAACATTTATTGATATCAGATTTTTGTATTGAATTTATGACATCATTTTCTTATCTTTTCTATTTACATGTTTTAAGTCACTAACTATTTGATCCATTTTCTTTTCTCCTGCATATGTTTTCTTATATTAAATAATATTTTGCATTTTTATTCACCTAATAACTTACAATTAAGATTTCATATATTATCCTTTACTTCTTCAGACATTTTTATTAAGTGTCTTATGGTTAGTAGGTTAAGAATTAACAAATCTTCATCCTCCTTCTGCCTTCTCTATTTTCTGATAATGTTATTCTTACTGTTAGCAGCTTCTTATAAAAACGTATGCTGTGTCTGAGTCATTGTTTGGCCTTACCTGCACATCTCTCAAACCAAATATTTAGTATACAACTCTGCTCAGACTGTTGCACTGCAGTGGCTTAGTTTTTACATTATTATGTGTAGCATAATTGCTAGAAGCAAGTGAAATATTTTGCCTTCCAGTGGGAACTCCTCCCCTTCAGAAAGGATATCTTTGCTGATGCTTTTCCTGTACAACCCCTCAGATTTAGTTAATTAAATGTTTTCCTCTCTTATTTGACAATGGAATATGTGTATGTGATCTCAGAATGAAGTGTGATTCTTGCCAGAAGTCCTTCAGAATTAGAGAAAGTAGGCAGCACAATATTTTGCTTCAATTTTAACAATGAAGGACCAGGGTAAAAAATATATTGACTGCTCAGGGTTATACAGCCACTACAGTAAATAGCCAGGACTGGAATTGAATGCACTTTCTCCATAGTCAAGCAAAGTTTTTCTGAATAGATAGATTACCACTCAGCTATCTCCATGTAAGCTTATTTTGTGATTAATAAATATAAGCTTATTACACAAAAGCTTATGTGTTATTAATAACATAGATAAGCTTATTTTATTTTTAATAAGAAATAAGTATTGGTAACAGCAAATCATTGCCAATAATATGATCCCTAGACATGTCAATTATCTAACTCTCTAGTGCTTATTAAGGTTTCCTCTATTAAATTTAGTTGTCTAAAACATGGAAAAATCCCTAGTTTATCTCTTCCTTCCATGGTTCCCAGAAAGCTGAAGCTCTCCTTAGGCACATTGCATATATATTCAATCGATTACATCTTAAACACATGCCAGTAATAATGTGTTAATAGGACACCACAGTGTCTGCTGAACATGACACTCTTCTTCCCATTTGAGCAACTATGATTGTGTCTCTAGTGCTTTGCTGAAATAAATGGGACAAAAATGTAAAGGGGCATATTAAAAAATGAATTCAACTTTTGTGGTTGGTACCAGGGAACTTTGAATACGGCTGTGTAAGTCTGATAACCTTAGGATTGGGTTAGCAAAACAGTTGTCAAATGCAAGACTCAGAGAATGCAGAACTCAAGCTGGCAGAACACATAAAGGGAAACAGGTTTCTGTGCTTTGAGAAGCTCATGTTTTAACTTCACAGTAGCTGAAGCAGTAAACTGTTTAGAGGACCAGCTCCTAAACCAAACCAGCCAAGGAAGGACACATTGAGTGTTTATCTGACATGTGTCCTAACCATGCACTGCTTTGTTACAACAGAATAGAATAAATATTAAAAATACAAACACTTTTGACTTTCTCAAAAAGGTCTTTCTCTGGCAGCGAAGTAACAAACATGACAGGCTTTTGGAAGACTTTGGAATAGAGCCATTAATACTCTATTTGAAATCACTAAACAGACTGCAGTAAGGCACCTGAGATTGTACACAATGAATCCTAGAATGAAATTAACCAGAGAGGGATTTGAATAGCATCCTATTAAATATATATATATATATATATATATATATATATATATATATCAAAAAGAAACTCTTTTGTCCACACACAGGTTTATTAATAACTATGAGGGATAGTATTTTCACATAAATTATTTAATTTGTGCCTAATATTCATATATTGTCCATTAGTCTAAGTTGCAGATCACTGACTTAAAATTAGAATGTGACATTTTAAATAACATCCCAAAAATGTTATAGTAAGTAAACTAATATGTCTTTATTAGTCCTTGAGAATCAATTTCAAAAGCCTTTAGATTCTGATGAAAATTATGCAAATTCCTGCATACTGTCATCCTTATAGTTTATGTTAATTTGACATTAATGTTAGCTGCCTATCACACTAACAATAATCCATCCGAGCGAGCAGGCTGGAATACCAATTACCGAAATGAGTGGAGCTCATCCTTGAAGTTTCTTCTGTCTCTTGCAAAGTAGACATATGTCAGTGCACAGGGAATAGCACAGATGTATCAAAGTCTTTCAAGTAACCAGGCATCTTTGTGTAATGGAGCAGGCTGTGGTTGACATACTAAATCTTAAAAAGAAAAGGAAGTCACTTTGTATTGAGAACAAAAAGAGCTGAAAAGAAAAAAATTGATGTGAAGATATTCACACATATTTAGAGTCATTATTCGAGAATATTGGCCAAGCAGAACCTCTATTTTTGAAATCTTTATTTTATGATAAATTAGTATGTATTTTATTGAATTTTCTTGTGTAGAATTCAATAAATGAATTGATTTTTTCCCAAATGAGGGCTTTTTTTTTTTTTCCTCCCTGATTCTGGCTGCTGAATGTGAATTACCTCAATTTGGCTTACAATGAAAGTAAAAGTTTCTGAAAAAAGGAAATGACTATTGCCATTCAAGACACATTATTATTTGTCTTCAAAGGAAGAGTTTGTTGGAACTTATGAATTTCTTGCATGTCTTTTCTTATAGTGACAGTATTATTCTTTGTGTTAGACTTTACTTCAATGACTGGGAACATCTTGAGTTAATTTTCTCAGTTTTCCTTCCACCATATATTGTGACAACCAAGATGATTCCAAGAATAAATGCCAAATAACAAATCTCTTTATAAATAGGATGATGACTATTTTACAATAGCTAAAGGGCTACTTTAAATATAATACTCATATGACATATTTACTCATTTTTTATCATTAGCTAAGATTTTATGTACATATTTCTGTATGTATTTTAGTTTTTCAAAGATTCTTAAGGTTTTTAAGATAGAAGACAAAGTTTTGGTACCCTTCACAGTGCTTGAGACAGTAAAAGTTCAAATACTTTCTATACAATTTGTGACATGATCATATTATTGGGTAAAGAACAATTATAATATTCTGACTGATACCCCCAAAGAATAACACCTTGTCAACTATTATCGGAAAGGTATATGGGAAGCAGATTATTGAGACAGACACACAGAGGAAAGTAAAATTACATACATAATATACATAGGTCATGTATCTGAACTGAAAGACTGATCTTGTCAAAATTAGTGGTTAATAAAAAGCAACCCATTGGGAAATTATCTCCCAAGGGGGTAAAAGTTATAAATAATATTCTTGCTAGCATAGGCATTTCTATTTTCATTTGCGAGTTTTATAAAGGTTAATTGTAATTTCACAAAAATGGGAATCAATTTTTGAATGTATTTTGTGATACTTTTATGGACACATATGCATATATGTATATATACTGAAGTTTTATATCTGGATGTTTTATTTCTACATATTTCATCTAGAAAACTTCAAGTGATTTTGTTCTCACATATAGTTCATTCTATTAGCTAATGCTGTGACCATATTCAAATTTCAGAATGGAGATTTGGCATATATATGCATTTTGGTTTGTAATATGGAAAGTTGTATCCATGTTTCTGGTGAATGGATCTGCTAGTGCTCCTTCAGAGAAGTGAAAGAGTTAGTGGGGAGGTTTAAAAGACCTTGGATTGAAACCAGTGATGACCTGGATGCACCCAATCCTCCAGGTAAAAGATGTCAGAAGACAGGCTGTAGCCACTACTGCCCAGCTCTGGGGTTTCCCATGTAGCCAGATGACCCATGCTGATAGTCATTTCCTGTCTAATTTGCAAGGTGACAGAATATTGAATTCCTTTGTCAGATGTCATCAAGAATGATAAGAGATCAGAGACTCAGGATAATTTTGCCTTACCAGGCTTCTGTCTGTAAGTTTTCCTTTTATATGTATTTCTTTTCTTTTCTTCTCTTTTCTTTCTATTTTAGTACTAGGAATTAAACCTACTACAACTGAACGACATCCTTAGCCCATTTTACTTTTTCTTTTGAGACTAGGTCTTGTTAATTTGCCCAAGCAACTTGAACTTTCTTGTGACACTCCTCCCTCAACTTCCTGAGTTCCTGGGCTCACAAACATGAGCCACCATGCCCAGGTTTATATACACTCTTTCCTGCCTTTCAATATTTATATGTGACAATTGCTCAAGCTTTTAATACCAAGCAGAGTAGAGATAGGGCAAGAAAGTGTGGATATCAACACACCAGTCCTCACTGGAGACATTTCAGGAGATCATGCCAGTAATTGAAGCAAAAAAAAAGTTATTTCTGTATTCCTGAAGATAACCTGAAAGATACAATAAAGACTCATGGATTTTTCAATTATAAAATTGATTTCAAATGACAATACAAGAAAAGCCGACTTTCCAAGTGATGAGATCATTTCCAGACTTAATAGGCACAAAGTGGTATTGAAGTTTTTTACCATATAATGATACTACAAGAGAGATGCATAGGGGGATTAATGTTCAATTGGTTTTTATGATTCTTTTGGAAAATCAAGTTTAATGGAGGGAAGATTCTGGACCCTACTCATCTTTGTTCTCCCTGAGCAAATGCAGATTTTTTAGAGATGCTCAGATACCAGCATAAAGAACACATTCCCTTTGTCTTTCTTTAAATCTTGGCATCCTCCAATTTCAAGAAACAAACTCAGTGGGAAGGGAAAGGATATGAACATCAATATTCTACATATTCTTGACTAAATTACTTCATTTCTGAGAAAGAAGGAACATGTTGGCCACAGGTCCAAGATGATCTGTTTGTCCCTTTTGAGTTACTCCAAGATCTGGAGTGCCTCCACTTGTCTCCAGGGCAGTGGGACATGTTGAAAAGAAGCATCATAGTAAGGGCAAGTTACTCCTTTATAACGAGCTCTGAAGTCACAATGGAGCAGTTTTCTACGTTGCTCCTCTTCTTGCCACCTGGTTATTGAGTCCTCGCTTGCCTCCTCCACCTCATCTACTTCCATCTAATGTGATCACTTTCCAGTTGGCTTGCTCACTGCCTACCTAGGTGTCCTGACATTTGCTTGATTCCCAGAACCACAAGCATAGCTCTTCCTTCTTGCCTGTTCTTCCTACAGGTATGATGGCCACAGGAACAATTCCAGCACTGTAAGAACTTCAACTGTTCCACCAGCCTGAGATTTAGGGTTACACACTGATCCTCAAGATGCATGAGCCACATGTTCCCAGATGTGTATGTCACATTTTTTCTTGCCCATGTGTTTGTCATCTTTGATCTCTGTGAGCTTTATAAATATGAGGCCATATATGATAAATACGGGGCATTTCCATATACTCTTTAACTTTTGATATGAGATTGGATTAGTCAGTATGCATAATGTAGTTTATTCATCCAATGTAGTTTGGGTTTATATTTATACCTCATTTAATTCCAGGAATAAGGGAAGGTAGTTTACAAATAACCAGGAGTAAAACAAGATGAAATAAGGTAAAAATAAGAGAGAACAACTCAAAGAGCTTTGCACATAGGATCTAGGGACTTCAATAAGTTATTATTCAATTAAGTAGTATGTACAAATAAGGAAGGAAGAGCAGCAAATTAATTAAATTTAACAAAAATTGGAAGTATTTTTGAGATTGGGAGGAGAAGTAATGCATGAAAATATATTGGAACAGATCTCCATTAGTAGCAAATATCATTTTGAAGTTCAGGGATTACCACTGTAAATCTTTATGGTCTTGACAAGGTGAAGGTTATAATGCAACTGACCATTTGATCCTGGATTATCCAGGAGGACCTAACCTAATCACATGAGCCCTCTGAAAACAAATACCTTTCTCTGTCTGGTTGCAGATACAGAATGTAGACAGATTTTTTGTGAGCAGAGCAACATCGCTGGCTTACAGGTGGAGAACAGCTAGTGGCAAGAAACGTCAGCAGATGCTAGAGTCTTAGAATTATCTCCAGCAAGGAATGAAACAGGGACCTTCATCCTACAACCACAGGAGCTGAATTATTTCAGCTACACGAAAGAACCTGAGAGTAGGTTGTTCCCCAGAACTTCAGAATCAAAGTCCAGGCCATGAGACCTTGACTTTGACCACAAGAGACCCCAGCAGATAGCCCAGCTATACCAGCCTGACTTTTGACACAAAGAATTGTGAAATAATAAATGGATTATTTTAAGCCACTGAATTTCTGGTAGTTTATTATACAAAAATGAAAATTAATATTAATAATACTATACTCAATTGTCCATCTCTTGGGATAGTTGGCCTCTAATGGTTCCAGCCCAAGCCTTTTTCAGCATGACCTTTGCTACTTGGGAGCCAACTTGACCATGATAATGCTCCTCTCTAGGGGAAATTCCACATCTAGTGTTTGGTGGCTAAGGGATACAAAAGTACAGCCCCTTGTCTGTGTAAGAAACTCCTGAAAGACCATCTTAGTTCAGAGCTTCCTATGGGATTAACTTAGAGGTCTGTGGCAATGCACCAAATGTCAAGTTCCATTTCTGCCAAAAGGTTTTTCTTTTCCTCCTTCAGAGTTATAGGTAAGGGTACTCCCCAGTAAACTTCCTCCACTCAATCTCTTTGTCAGAACCAGTTTTTAGGAAGAACCAAAGATGTCATATGTTAGAGAAAGAAGTGAAAAATCAGAACACTAATTCAATTTGTGTAATTTAGTTTCAAGTCTATGGTAGAGATCACACACACACACACACACACACACACACACACACAGAGATACTTCTCTAAACTCTAACAGAAAATGGTGTTTCTATGGAGGATGATTGTTTCACAGAGCTAAATATCATCTGTATCATTTGATGTCTTTTTCCTTTAAAAATATAAATCATATGTAGTAGCATAATTCATGGCCATGCAGACATGGTCTCCATTCCCTGGAATCCACCCAGCAGGACAAGTTGTCTCGTGTGGCTAACTGTGGACAAAGGAATGTGAACAGAAGAAATTGCTTTAAAGAAATTGCTCATTCTCCATTTCTTTCCTAACTTCTTTCCATTACCAGGAAATGGTGGTGGTGGAGAAAGCAGTCAACTCAGAAGTCATGTAAAGAGGCAGTAGTGCCCCAATCATGTAGAGCCTGATATTTGAAAAAATGGTATATTTACATCATATATCACAACCACTGTATTTAGGATCTCCCTTGACATGTTTCCCTGTATTTGTTATGTTGCTATGGGATTTTTTGGGGGGGAGAAAAAGAGGATTTTTTTATTTGATGTTCTCTTATAATAGGCCTTAATGAATGGAAATGTGGCAAGTATGTAATTATCATGAATATAATTCCTATAATGAACAAATGATCTGAGAACAAAACCAGAGATTCTTTCAAGTCAAAATCTATACTTGTCCATGAAAATGTCACTGTCATTCTATAGATTGACCATCTGCAAGAACCAAAGAACCTTCCAGCACACACATATTTAGACATCATGTCTACTGGGTGATTCCTTCACCTTATTGGGTATTCTTCAGCACCTGCTGGGGATTGTTCCAGAAAGCCAGGGATAGCAAAATCTGAGGATGCTCAAATTCCTTACATAAAATGCCAATGTACTTGCATACAACTATGCACATCTCCTTCACTTGATATTGATGATTTCCAACCTTACTCTTTTGAGAAAGAATTAAGACCATAGTGCAATATCCCAGTAAAAATCTTAAAAGAAATCATGAAAAAAATAAAAGACCTTACTTTCTGTATAAATGGAGAGTAACATTTTATTCCTTTCTTGCTTCAGTGGCTGGAAACTTCTCCTTCTTAACAAGTACCCACTCTCTGCCTGACTTTGCTTCAGTGCCTCTTCCATGTCACTCAAGCAGCATCATGATGAATGCATCCTTGAAATCATTTTCTGGTTGATAAAGACTGAAGCGAGGGAGTTTGAACCAACAGTGAAGTTCACACAACCAAAAACTGACAGGGGTGATTTTAAGTCCAGATGTGCTGGATTCCAACACTCTCATTTCTTACCACAAAATATTACCTCATAAATATCTTCTGTTTGAATAGTTGGCTAAGTATGACCAATGCTATAAGGCATGCCTCCAAAACTGTACTAGAGAAAGCTCCACACTTATCTTCAGTGAAATTCCAGTGACGCGTTTTAAATATGAGCTTTGAATTAGGTAACAACTGCTTCTTGAAGCGTTTCAGGCACTGATTTCAGTTAGAAGTAACTAATAAAATATTATCAGTTCACACAGTGTGACAAAGGTCCACATCTCCACAAAGTCACTTCCTTTAAAATGAATTTATGTTTATGGAAAGTTTTCATGGAAAGTTGTTTTACCCAAATTAAAATATGGAGAAATGGTTCTGTGGTTGTCAATGTTCTTATACAGCTCCAACCAACAATATCTTTAAATATCAAAAGACTTTAACCTTTGAAAACAAATAAATAGGCAAGATTTTTCAGTTTCTAAAACTTCACATAACACTCCTCCTTGCCTTTACATTGAGTTCAAAAAAGTTTTATTTTAAAAATATCCCCTACTTTCCCCTCCTACAGTTCTTCTCACTTTCCAGCCCACTCTTTATCTCACTCTCTGCATCATGAAGATGAATTTCCTTTTATTGTCATTCTCCACTGTTCAGAGTGCATTCTCACTTCATTGACTCATTTGCACTGATAATTCATTTACACGTTCCTCAGGATAGCTATGCAAGGCTCTCTCCTCCAGTGTCTGAATTATCTTGACATTTTGGACTAATCCAAAAACATTATGGAACTGTATTTTCCCCAGTGACCCTAAATTGCACTTAATATTAAACTCCATTTGTAATTTGGATATGATAATACGGTCTTAATAACAATGCTCAGTGAGCCAATAATTATAAAGTGTGTGATCCGTGTTGGATTTTTTTGTAATTTGCTTATGTAAAGTGAAGGTTAAATCATTAACCCTGGTGTTTACCTCAAGATTGCAAATGGACTTAGGTTATGAAGAGAATCAAATGAGATAATGTAGATGATATTTATTTGTAACGTGTAGATAGATATTCATGTTCTGAAGTACTTAATAAATTTTTCTAAATGAAAACTTGTCTTTCAACTAGAAAAGAATTTAAAAAGAGAAAGTTATCATCAGTCTTAGAATAACAGAAAAATCTGCTTGTTCTATGTAAACTCCTGTTTTCTGTTTTGTTTTGATTCCTTCTAATTAACATCTGAGAACCTCTCTTTCCACTCATGGGGTTTTATTATTCATTTCCTGGTATGGTTGTGTTTCTTTATAGCCTTCTAGTGGCTCAAAAAGTTTCTTTCCAGTGAATCAGTTGCACCTTTGTACACTGTTTGCCTAGTCAGATGGACAAATACAGACAGACAGACTTCATATCTAACCATATGATTGTCAGCTTTGTATTATATACATTCCTTTAATGAAATGTTATCATGATTCTAAATAATGGTCTTGACGTCAATGTGCATTTTGATAAAAATAAATTTTTTGTTACCTGACCTTTTGGTTAGATAAATTAAGAAATCACTTTGCCTAGATGCATAGAATCACACCACTGTCATTTCTTCACTCTAACCTGGTTTTCTCAGGAGTGTCCAGTCTTTGAGGGGATTGACAAGCTCTGGATGATGAATATCCTCAAGGGCCCATGTGTTAAGGGGTAGGTGCAATTCAGAGTTGGTATAATCTGTAGTAGGTAAGAATTTAATGGGAGATTATTGGGTCTTTGGTGACATGCCCTCAAAAGGAACTGCAGGACCCTATCTGCCCCATCTGGACTCATGATTTGTGCTCTTGCCATTGCTATTTTTTGCTTTCATCAGAAGGCAAATTGGCATACTGATCTTGAATTTGAAACTCTGAAACTGTGAGCTAAATAAATCTCTTCTCTTTATAAGTTAGTTGTCTCAGGCATTTCATCTTAGTAATGCAAAGGTGACTAATATAGAGAACTGTATAATTTGGTTGAATAGAGATATCCCTGTTTTTAAAAGTGGAAGAAGATGCAGTTTATAAGGCATTTATTCTAGAGAGAAAATTGTGGAAAAATTACTCCATACACAAGTTTAAATGAAAATTCATCTAAATTAGATTTGGCAACAACTTTTAACATTTTGACAAGAGTATACATTAAATATTTTTGATTCTTACTTAAAATTGATATTTAAGTTAGACATTGATGTATCACTTTAAACTTCATAGAAATGTTTGCTTTTTATCTTGTATTTTCTGGTTTGGGGAACACATTGTAGCAGTTATAATCATATTTGCTTAATGTTTGCACAGTAATTACATACCAAATTCAGACATTACTGCAAAAGTATGTATTTTTTTTTTCATTCTTTGATTCTGAGCTGATATTACTATAGGATGAGGGCACTCTAATTTCTCTGATAGTTCCTTTCACAGTGCTCTACCAACAAAAGTGAATATCCTCATAACATAAATAAGTCAGACTAACCAACATCACGATCCTGTGAGGAATGCATGACTTATTTATGCAATAAAGATTTGCTTAGCACTATTTATTTATAAGAGATTGTGGAAGACAATAATAAAAAAGGTAAGCTGCATAATAGTCATCTTTTTATCCCTCATACTTATTGAGTCTAACATTCAATAAATGTCTAGATGGATGAAGAAATATACCTAAATAAATGTAACAGTAAGTAAATACAATATTAATTATTAAAGTGCACTTCAACATCTTCCCACATTTGGAATACAGAGACAAGAAGAAAGTCATATAAGCAAATACTTTTAATACAGGGCGACGTGGCGTAAGTGAATGCATAAATGATAATAGAAGAGCTGAGTGAATAAATGCAACAATTTGGAATTGAGAAGTGAATCCTAATGTTATATTCAGCTACAGGTGGCAGAGGTCCAAAATTATCAGCATCTTACATGAGGAAGAATTTTGTTCCTGCTTCACATACATAAAACTCTGGAGAGAGAGAGTTCAGGGCTCATATGTGGGTTCTGTCTCACAAAGACTTTCTAGTTCCTGGCTCACTGCAGCACTTTATTCAAAGGCACAGGACTTTCCTTCATCCCAGGCCATTGCCACAGTGACAGTCAAGCATTCTGTTGCTGCCATTGTAGTGAAGTCCCATTCCTTATGACAGCAGAGGATCCATGAGAGTATGGGTCATGGGTCAAACATCCTCCTACTCCTGCTCCCTGAGGCTTCCACAGGACACATTTGCCTTCATTTCATTGCCTCAAACTTCTTCTGAGACCTGCACACCCTTTCAATCACATCTAGTGGAAAACAGGGTATCCTGCATCCAGCTAAAGACAGAACATGGGAAAAGGTTGCATTTCTATAGGAGACGAAAACAACTGGAAGCACTCTAAATGTTCTAACATCTGATTAAATTTTGAAGCAAAAAATTTGTGGAGTTGTGTGACTTAGGTATAGATCAATGTAAACATAGAAAACAGCATTGACAGAGACATAGAGGTCCCAGGAACTATGCTGTGTGACACTACATTAACTTTGATAATACTAAATTTGGAGATGTCTCTTAGTAAAACATAGAATCACTGATGGGTTTTGCCAGTGAGTCACATTATCAGGTTTTGAGCAGAGGAGGGAGTGGTGGGAAAGCAGGAGGGGAGACAAGAGACAAGTGACTGTAAGACTACCTAACTTATAAAAATATTGCCAATATTGTAGAGGAGAGGAAAACATCAAAACTAGGAAGATAAATCTACCTGGTAGAATAGAAAAAATTTGATAAACAGATTGGACAGAAGATCCTTCGATGTTAGACAATGGTGTTAGACACTTCTCAAGAGTTCCCTACTTGGGTCCCCAGGTGAATAATTATGGTTCGAAGTATATTGTGTCGAGTGCATTTCATGGTATAAACAGGTCATGTTTGGACTTTTAAATATGAATTATCTTTGATCCATATATTTTTGAATAAGTGGAAGATTTAAGGAATATATATATATATATATATATATATATATATATATATATATAAACTGAAGGTACTGCTTAGGAAAAATATGCAGAGGTAAAACCATCCAATACTCTAAAATGTCATTTTTGTGCTATGATCACCTGCAGGTTGCATGCCTCAGTAGCTCAAATATATCTCAAAAGATAGATGTAACATTCTCTTTCTGTATGTCAGGTGGATACCCTGACTTTCATTGAATAAGAGGTGTATGGTAACATTTAAAATGAAATACTATGTGCTCTAAACTGTATCAGAATTTCAAATGTTCTTTTCAGTACCATTAGTTAATATTCTCTACAATAAAAGGGAAAAAAAGATTCTAATTATGGTATTATAAAACTGAAAATGATGAATGTCTCATTTACCTAAAACACAGCAAGTAATAACCATAGTTGATGTAGAGGGTGTCCCTCATCACTGTTCCTATGAGTAATGTTAAAACCTCCTCTGGAAACCACTCTTCCTATTCAGGGACTTTCTCATGACCATATACGTAAACTGAAATGAATCTTGCAAGCTCAATGCAGGGAAAGTGCTGGGAAATATTCAACCTCATGGTGAGTCTGTAAGAAATTAAAGGCAAGTGCCAACCATTGAACCTAAAAGTGAATGAAATATCATCCAGTAAAGATCTGGCAAGTCCTGTGTCAAGTTCTTCAGAGCTGTCATTTAAACAACTAGTAGAAAACCATTTGACTTGGGGAATGAAACCCTTTCTGAAACATTTCATTTCTCCAGAACACATTTCCAAAACACCTACAAAACCTATTTGTTTTCAAACTCCTAACAGTTCTGTTCTGTGAGGCAGATGATTTATAGACCTTCCTGAGCACAAATAAAATTCTTCATTTGAAATGGATATGAACATTTTCAAAATATAATATTTCTTAATGTAGGATGAGTCCTCCTTGCTGCTTTTCTCCCTTTTGCTCTTCATCTGCTCTTTCCTTATATTTTGAATAAAAATAATGAAAAGTATCTTAGAGGTAAAAAATGAGATGGTTTCAAAATATGTAGGAAACAGGAAAGAGTAATCACTGTTTTATATTTAAAAGTTCAAAATTAAGCCTGTTTTCAATTTATTTTTAAAAAAGTAGAAAAAGAAGAAAAATCAACACTAAAAGCAGTAATAGACAAGAAATAATTAAAATCAGAGTTAAAATCTTTGAAAGTAAAAAAAATAATAAAAATGGACAAAACAAAAAGTTGGTTCTTTGAAAAAATAAATAAAATTGCTAAACCATGCTAATGAAGAAAAAGAAAGAACTCAAATTACCAAAATTCATGAGGAAAAATGAAATATCACAATGCACACTGAAATACAAACAATAATTAGAAATGGCTTTAAAAATTTATACTCCAATAAAATAGAAAATCATGCTAAGTGAAGTAAGTCAATTCCAAAAAAATAAAGGCCTATTGTTTGCTCTGATAAGTGGATGCTGATCCATAATGGCAGTGGGAGAGGGAACATGGGAAGAATAGAGGAACTTTGGATAGGGCAAAGGGGAGGGAATGAGATGGAGTGGGGGTGGGGTTAGAATAGATGGTGGAATGAGATGGACATGATTACCCTAGGTACATGTATGAAGATGGGAATGCTGTGACTCTATTTTATGTAAATCCAGAGAAATGAAACATTGTGCTCTATTTGTGTACTATGAATTGAAATACATTCTGCTGTCATGTATAACAAATTAAAACCAAGAAAATAAGTATCTTTTTAAAGTAGAATTTAAAAAACAAATAGAAAATCTTGGAGACACTGACAAATTTCTAGAGACATGTGTCCTACCCAAATTGAATCAGGAGAACATAGAAAATTTAAACAGATCAATTTCAAGCAATGAAATTGATGATTTCTTCCCAAACCTACCAACTAAAAAGCCCAGGACCAGAGAGATTCTCAGAAAAGTTCTACTAGACAATAAAAGTCGAACTAACACCAATATTCCTTAAATTATTTCACGAAATAGAAAAGGAGGGAACCCTTCCAAACTCCTTCTATTAAGTTTCTATCACCAAAACCAGGAAAAAAAAATACATCAAGGAAAGAAAACTTCAGTCCAATATCCCTGATGAACATAGATGTAAAAATTCTTAATAAAATCCTAGAAAACTGCATATAAAAACATATTCAAAAGATAGTGCACCACAATCAAGTGGGGGTTTATCCCAGGGATGCAAGTTTGGCTCAACATACAGAAATCAAAACACTAATTCATCACATCAATAGACTTAAAGACAAGAATTGCATTATTATCTCAATACATGCAGAAAAAAGCATTTGAAAAAATACAGCATCCATCCAGTTTCAAAACACTAGAAAAAGTAGGAATAGTAGGAACATACCTTTCATTGAAAAAGCTATATATGCTAACCCCAAGGCCAACATCACTCAAAATGGAGAAAAATTGAAAAGTATTCTTTCTTAAAATTGGAATAAGACAGGATGCCTTCTTTCACCACTTCTATTGAACATAATCCACAAAAGAAATCAAATGGATACAAATAGGAAAAGAAGAACTCAAACTATCCCTATTTTGCTGACATAATTCTATGTTTAGAAGATGCAAAAAGTTTTACTAGAAAACTTCCAGAAATCATAAATGAATTCAGCAAAATCACAGGATATAAAGTTAACACCCGTAAATCGATTGCATCACTATATACCAGTGATGAACCAACTAAAAGAGAAATAAGAAAAATTATCACATTCACAGTAATGAAAAAAAATAGGAATCAAGCTAACAAAAGAGGGGAAAGACCTCTACAATGAAAACTACAGAACTCTAAAGAAAGAAATTGAAGAAGACCTTAGAAGATGAGAAGATCTCCCATGTTCTTGGATAGGCAGAAATAGTACTGTCAATATGGCCATACTATCAAATGTGTTATACAGATTTAATGCAATTCCTATTGAGGGTCCAATGTCCTTCTTCATAGAAATAAAAAAAAACAGTGATGAAATTCATTTGGAAAAATAAAAGGCTCAGAATAGCCAAAGCAATCCTCAGTGAGAAAAGTGAAGGAGGAGGCATCACAATACCAGACCTTAAGTTATACTACAGAGTGTAGTAACAAAAATGGAAGGATATTGACACCAAACAGACATGGAGACCAATGGTACAGCATAGAAGACACAGAGATAAACACACCTGAATACAGTTATCTCATACTAGACAAAGGCAGGCGCCATAAACGTACATTAAAGAATAGCTAGCCTCTTCAACCAAGGTGTTTAGAAAACTGGAAACCCATTTGTTAAAAAAAAAAAATGAAATTAGACCCCCTCACCCTCCACAAAACTCAACTCAAAATGAATCAAGGACTTAGGCATTACACCAGAGACCTTACACCTACTAGAAGAAAAAGTAGGCCTGTATCTCCATCATGTCTGCTTAGGAACCAAATTCCTCAACAAGATTCCTAAAGCACAAGAAGTAAAGTCAAGAATCAATAAATGGGAAGAATTCAAACTAAAAATCTTCTTCACAGCAAAGGAAACAATTAAGAATGTGAAGAAAGAACATACAGAATGGGAAAAAAAATCTTTGTCACCTGCACCTGAGAGCATTAATCTCCAGGATACATAAACAATTCAAAAAACTTAACACCAAAAACAAAAGAAAACAAAAACAAATAACCCAATTAATAAATCAGCAAAAGAACTGAACAGGAACTTCACACAAAAAGAAATATGACTGGTCAACAAACATATGAAAAAATGGTCAACATCACTAGCAATTAAAGAAATGCAAAATCACGAAATTATGGCATTTGCCAGTAAATGGATGAAACTGGAAACTGTCATGCTAAGTGAAATGAGGCAATCCCCCAAACCAAAGGCTGCATGTTCTCTCCCATATGTGGATGCTGACTCACAGTATGTGTGTGGAGGGTGGAGGTTCAATGGATTGGATGGGGAAAATGGGGATAAGGGTGACTTGATGAGAACGGGAATGATAGTAGAATGAATCGAACATAACATTTCATTGTTTGTATATGGATTCATGACCAGGAAACTCCACACTTGTACAACCACAAGAATGGGAAGTTATACTCCACGTTTGTCTGATGTGTCAAAATATCATGTATAACTAAAAAAATACAAATAAAACTATTAAAAAGGAAATGTGCTCTATTAAAACACAGTAGAAGGAAAAGTTAAGAATAAAGAGAACACAGCAACTAGTAACTATAGTAGATTTAGAATGGGTCCCTCATCAGTATTCTAGGAAACAAATTTTAGTATAGATAGTATTAGTGCATATTTAAGAACATTCAGAAATAATATTTTAAGAAAATTGATAGGCGAATGCTTGCTTCTACATACACACTTTATTTTTTAGGGGGGTGGATATTTAACTACCATTAAAATGGCTGTGATAAAAGTGGCAGAGTTACATCTTTATTAAGCATAAATTTAGTGTAAATGATGGCTTCACTTGGGCTAATCAGAACTAAACCTCCATTCTTTATGATAAACCTCCTTGTATCTACTCAATGTAAATGAAAGTAAATTTTATAAAACTGAAATCATTTGCTTAGAGTTATTCAGCATATTGGAAAGGGTAAATATGAACTCACATATAAATAAAAACCAACAATGTAACTTAGAACAAAATAGCTTGAGATAAACTAGCTTGAGATTTTAGGAATTTTATAATATATAATTACTTATAGGATATGAGAATTATGAAAGTGTGGTTCAATATTAAAATCCACATGTTTTTTCTCTTCAAAGGAATTAATAATCTTTTTGTTTTGTTTCAAGAGTGAAAAAAATTAAAATTTTAATATATGGGAAAATTCTTGTGCCTTTTCAAATAATGGCATGATGTAAATTATAGAAGTAAATAAAAGTTGTCTCTTGAGCAACAAGAAGTAAATCATAAATAATAAGTAGGTAAGTAATGAGTAAATCAAGATGCCCTCTGAATAATCTCTTAATTAGAAAATTATTCATCAGTCTACTGAAGAGGCAGGGTAGTTTTTTTTTTCTGAAAATGTGTGCACATGAATGTGTTCTTTTTATTCAATAATAGCTGTCAAACTTAAAAGGCATTTTTATAGACTTGAAAACTTACTAATACAACTAATAGAAAAAGCAGTCAAAGAAATTCCCATAAGTGAAAGGCACATTTAAGAAATACACTACTGTTTATGTTCAGATATTTTTCAGGATGACACCATAAAATTGGGAGCCAGTACAAAGTTTACTTGGAAATACGCATTGTGGAAGGATTCCCAAAGCATTAATCATTTACTTTTTTTGAAGGAACTGGAAATTGAACTCTGGGGCCCTCTAGCACTGAGCCACATTCCCAGCCCGATTTTGTGTTTTATTTAGAGACAGGGTCTCACTGAGTTGCTTAGCACCTCACTTACCTAAGGATGGCTTTGAACTGGTGTGGTGATCCTCCTGCCTCAGCCTCCCAAACTGCTGGGATTATAGGCATGTGCTACTGCATCTGGCTGTTAATCATGTGCTTTTTATTGAATTAACAAAATGTGAGATACAATGGGTAAGGGAAGCTTATAATTTTAATTAAAATTGAAATGATAGCATTTTAAAAAATGGTTTGAAGTTGAATTTGAAACTGCCTGTCCCTCAATGATCCTAGTAAAACTTTCTCCTTTGGCTGAAGTTATAGAAGCACATATAGTTGATTTCTTTGTTTTCAGTTCAAAGACCTTTACAAATTACATTAATATGACTAAAAATATTTTTTAAACCAACTAAACACAACACACCTTGGCAGCTCTGAGAAACAGTATTTTTATGGACTGGAAACATTAAGGGATTTTGGAAAGATAGGAAAGATGAGTAGGAAAGACCAGAGCTCAGCATAGATGCCCCATTTCTACAGTTAGCATCCTTCATGAACTTTTGAAAGTTTGTGTCTTTTTTAGTTGTGGTAATTTCTTTTTACTTTCAATGTTGTATATGTCCTTCTTCTGCAAAATGGCTGGTGTGTCCCAGAGTTTTTTCTGTGCCCATAATGATGTTTCCTCTGTATCCTTTGATAATAACTTTTAAAAGTTTGTTAATTAAGATGGCTTGGCAAGTACAGTTTCTGGGACAGAAAGTTGGTGTGGCGCTGGGAATAAATATTAAATCAGTTTACTTTACTATTCTTAAGATTAAAACAAAGATGGAAGACATTAAGTTAAGTGAAACGAGCCAGGCACAGAAAGAAACACGGCTTGTGTAGGACTGTGTATGAACTAGTTTGGAAATATTTTCATTTATGTGTGTGTATTTGGTGAAAACAGGATTTTACCTATTATTTTAAAAAACAGTTTTAGCAAAATTCTACTTATCAATATTTTACAAACAGCAAGGCTACTGACCTTGTTGGGGAAAAATGGGTGACATTAATATGCTTTTAAATACAGTAATTGGCTGATATATCAGAATGCTATTATACTTCTTATTTAAATTGTCCATTGTTGAATTTTTGTTGATAGTCTTCAATAATTTCCGAATTGATAAAGAATAAAATTTTACAGGACATTGACATAGTGGGATCAATTTGAATTTTGGAGAAGGTAGACCATATGAGACGTTTATAGGTCTTAATAAACAAACTTGGCTCTTCCTTTGTTTACTCCCTTAAGAGATGTTGTAGAAATTTCAAGAGTGATATTTTGATAATCTGTATAGTAACACTTAATGCTCCAGCAATTCCAAAGGCCTGAGTGTTTTCCGCACATTATACAAGCAAGACAATGCAATATAATAATAACAAATTCTTTATGTTCATATAGTTCCAATCTGAACCATATGAATGAAAACAGAAGTGAGATGACTGAGTCCATAATACAAAATGAACTGAGCTCATTGAAATCAAAGGTATTTTTTAATCCAATATGGCTGCTGTCCTTTGGTACAGAAACTCAAAGATGTACTTCCAGTATCTCCAGAAAGTAAGACACAATTTCCATACAGTCCAAGGCAACTCATACTTCATTGTAAAAATTTGAAGGAAAAACCTTTTGGGCAGTTATATATATTCATGTTGAGCAATAAAGCTTTTTTTTTAAATTTCAGGGAGTTTGCACAAGCTATGTAAATGGTCCTGTGCTAATAGATATTATTAATGCTTAATGATATGATGGTTTCATCTGATAATTCCCAAAAGGGACCAAGGGATATTACTATCTCCTTTTTTTTTTTAGAAGATACAAGGAAATTCTAAGAAAATAACTGTATAGTTTTCCCAAATCTTTGTGAGCATGTGACTACCAGAATACTGGCACTGTAATAGTTGGAATGCAAATCGTACTCTTAAGTCAGGTATTTGTTTTTATCTAAAGAATCAACCAACGGGGTTGTAATGAAGAGAAGCTTCTTTCCTTGTGCTGCTGAGTGTTCAATTTCTTCTAATTTGATTTCCTTCTCTTTACTTCTTCTCTTTCAGCCAAATTCCATCTGTGATCATTTTATTTTTTCCCTTGGGATTCCCCAAAAACCAAAATTAGGATATTAGAACCTACTTTCCAAAAAGAGTAAGAACTTCTTGTATCCATTATTTATTGACCAGACATAAACCCCTGGTGTTTTGGATGTTGATGGCTACATTCCTGTAGGCACCTGTAGGCATGGTGCTTTGGACATTGATGGCTATCTTCCTTGCTTAAGCAATTTCAAGAACTGAAATAATTTCAAGCAGCAAAAACTGCCTAAGAAAATGCTTTCCAGCATAAAGCTCTTTTCTTCATTTCATACTGAAACACCATACTCTTTCCTGCTGACAGCAACATTGATTAAGAAAGTCATCCTTGCAAGTCAATCCAGTGCCTCGATTTTTCTTTATTTCCCTCCACTCTATGGGAACAGTCCTACTATAATCTTACTGTTTACAACATTATTTGTTTTTTAATGCATAACATGATGTTGGACAAATAAAAGTTAGAAACCAGAACAATTTATTGAGTTATTTAGCTATTTTTATTTTGTCCTGACTGGTGCTGGCAACTTACAAACTTGAGATTTATTTCCACATCCATAATCTATAGTTCTAATATGGGCCTGCTTTTTTAAACAGTCTTTAACACCTATCATATTTCAGGACAAAAAAAAAAAAAAAGCTTAAAGCCACCTGAGACACACTCTCTTTCATCAAGACCACCTTCTGTTTCCAAGACAAAGGCATTTTGAGGGAAAAGGCAGGGAGGGTTCTTCAGAGTTAAGGATGGGACATTATAGTGGTCTAACCCAAGTGACAAGGAAGTTTACTCACACTGAAAAGTAAAATGGTTTTAGAATTTTATTTCTTGCTTGTTAACTTATTTGAGGATAGTAAACGTATGTCCATCCTTTCCTGAGTGAGTTTCAGGACTGTAAAACTTATATGGTACCAGAGCCATAGTAGACCACTAGTGTCCCCAGGGTCAAGGACTCCACTAGGTGACAGCACTGAGCAGGAGGCACAAGTGACCCATTTACCCATAAAGGAACAGTATTTAGGATTAACTCAATATTCTGGC
Source organism: Urocitellus parryii (assembly GCF_045843805.1). NCBI lineage: Eukaryota > Metazoa > Chordata > Mammalia > Rodentia > Sciuridae > Urocitellus > Urocitellus parryii. Next base: position 13,352,276 of record NC_135540.1, on the reverse strand, counting down.
AGTACATAACCCTGCAATTCCTGTATGAATCTAAGAGAGATGGGAAGAACTTAAAACAAAGGAAATGCTTTTACCACTAGCAAAATTTATGATCTGAATTAGGAAAAGAAATGTGAAGGGTTAATTTTGTATAAAGAGGAGTGTAAGAGAAAATTGTAGTTATTAAACTATATATAAACTGGTATTAGAATAAATTTAAATTTTTCAAAAGATAGACTTACGGTTATTAGAATTAATAATTCATTTAAGTTATTTATTTACTTGGAAACAATTTATTTTAACTTTTTTGGTCTTTCATTATTATATTCTGAGTATTGTTTATTACAACAAATGTATTTTTAAAGATGTAAAATTGAGATTTTTTCTTCTGATTTAGTTAATACCAATAAGATTATTTGCATAATATCAAAATCATTTTTTTGAATTTTCTAATCAAAATATTTATAATACTCAAATTAATGATTTTGTTAGTTTTCTGGGGAGGGTATGAGTTGCCAATACATAAAAATAAACAAGTTTCTAAATTTTCTATTTGCCTGAAAGATTTTTAAGTAAAGAGTAATATAATTTTATTTTACATTGATAAAAATCTTTAAAATTATATATGCATGCATACATGAATGTGTTTGTGTATAGATGGTATGTTAACTTAGATTGGTCCAACACTGAAAATTACATACCCATTTTAATCTAGATAGTGCATTTACAACTGAGAAAGGAAGTGAAGATAAAAAAGATGAATCAGGCATAAAAAATTTTAGGTACTTTCTACTTGACTTTGGAAGCATTCTATTATTTAAAATCTATTTTTATTAATGGTCTAAATTGAATGCTTTTATTCATGTTTTTATTCTAAGAATAGAGTCCTAAAATTGTATTCAGCAGCTCTTGCTTGAGTGTAGAATTGTTACAGGCCACCAATAGTGTTTTTGTCCAAATACCATAGTTATGAACTTTAGTATTTGGGATCTGGAGTTTGTTGTTAGAAATAGATGGTCATTCTAAAATTAAATTATTCAATAGTTTTCTTTGTGACAACTGCTAAGTAATTGTCACAATTCATGTAATGAAGATAGTTGCCTATTAAAAACAAAGCAGACATGAAAAGAGAAAGGAAACCAGTAATGTAGAGGAAGAAATGGGGGCAAGGGAGGAAAAGAGGAGGCACTGGGGAATGAAATTGACCAAATTATGTTATGTGCATATGTCACATTGATTCCCACTATTGTACGTAATTTAAGTGTAACAAAATTATTTAAAAATAAATAAAAATCAATAAATAAAGAATAAAAAAATATGTTGTAATTTCTAGTAGTAAAAATAACAATATTCAATGTATGTGTCCTGTAAGTCTGGCTATTCTGTATATTTATGAACTCATATAATACAACCATATTTAGAGCTAAGTACGGTAGTTATTCACATTTTTACATCTGAAGAAGTCTAGGAACAGTTGTTCAGGTTACTGGCTTAAGTTTGCACAGCTGGCACCAGGTAGATTCAGAATCAAATTCAGGCAACCGGGTTCCAGAGCACAGACTCCTGGCACCACCCATAGGAGGCGCTGCATTGGAAATTACTCATACATAATGAGGCTCACAATCTACATATCATTAACTCTGCCCTAAAACAATTATTCCACTTGCTACTTAATACACAGCTGTGGATTGGAACCAGTATTATTCAAACTTAAGATATTAGAAAGTCTTAGGACATCAAGTGACTTATATAAGTGAATATGAAAGTAAATGGGAATGAGAGAGATTAACTCCATTTTTTTCTTGGAATCTAGTTAATGTTCAGCAAGTCCACCGACATGCTGCCCCAGGAATCATGCATGTGGTATTTTAGTCATCATTTTGTTGCCACAGACTCCGATTTTATGATTTTCAAGTTTATAATAATGTCAGTACTTCTGACATTTTTAATGACCTGAACTATTATGTACATATATTTTAACAAGGGAAAAAGAAGATCCTTAGCAACAAGAGTAGTTTAATGTGTCGTGAGTCTTTAAAATGTTTATATTAATTAGCCTAGTTATTTTTAATTAGAAACATGATTCTAAAACTAAACACAGAATTGGTTTTATAAATAAGAGCTATTAATTGCATAAATATATAGCTACAAAAGCAAAAATTAGTAACAACCTAAATACCAAGCAATAAGCAAAGAATTGAGCAAACTGCAGGATACATTGTTGTTGGGATATGCATTCATGGAAATATTTCCTAAGAGTAGGTAATAACATGGAACACATTACGAAATACATTAAAAATAAAAATCTGGTTACACACTTGTCTTAGAACAGTGGTGGTAACATTGCTCTTATTTTTAACCTTGTGATTGTTTTTTTCCCTTTTCAAATTTTTCTATGTGAAGAAGAAGAGATCCCAGGAAATGAGATGATGCGTAGATTGTGTAAGCTGTAGTGCATGGCTAGCATTTTCATTAGGCTTAAGAAATTATTTGTGGTTGAAATAACATGCTTTCCCTGGCTTATGTGGTATTTAAGCCTCAATTTTCAAGAATATACCATTAAAGGTCATTTAGGAAAGAAGGCCAGAAGAAATTGGCAGAGAGGGGTAGCATTATTATGTTAGGAGATTGGATGGAAACAGGATGAACAGAACCTGTAACTACAAACATCGGGTTGTGCTTCAGTTTCCTCAGCTGATAGCTGATAGCCTGCTGAGCATGCTTGAGCTTGATTCTCTCTGGGCATTCCCTTCAAGGTACTGGGTCCCTCATCCATTTGCTATTTGTATCAATACAATATCTCACCATGGAGTCTGTTCCATCAGACTAACAACCTGAGAACTGGTGTGTGTGTGGGGGGACCTGTAGGGAAGCCACACCCACATGATTTACCAAGGGACAGGTGGAATCTGGAATTTCTAGGTGTAAATTGAACCTGGGACTGGTTACCTGCTGTTTTAGTCTTTTCCACTGCTGTAACCAAAAGACCTGACACGAAAAACTTTCTAAACTATCTGTGGACTTGGTTTTCGAAGTCTCAGTCCATAGAGACTTGGCTCAATTCCTTGTTGCTGGAGATGAGTTAGAACATCACAGAGGAAGGGTGTTGCAGAAGAAAGTGGCTCAAAATATTGTTACCAAGAAACAGAGAGAGACTAGTCTCAGCTCTCTAAATATATACCCCAAAGGCACACCTCCAATGTCATAGGTCCTCCTGCCACATCCTACCAGCCTGCAGTTAGTTACCACTCAGTTAATTCCTGCAAGGGGATTAATTCACTGGTTGGGTTAAGGCTCTGGTAACCCAGTCATTTCACCTCTAACTCCTCTTTCATTGTTGCACACAGGAGCTTTTTGGGGGGCACATCACATCTAAAGCATAACACCTAGATACAGAATTTTCAGGACAATTGGCTTTCACAATATGCAATACTTTTTAGATTGTTGAATAAATAATTTGTCCTAAGTAGTCTGCATGAGAATTATGGGGGTACAAAGCGGCTTCCTATACATGGTGCAATGAAAGCCTGCGATGGAATCCTGTTTAGTTCATTATTAGCTGTGCAATCTGGATGAATTTACTGAAATGTGCTATTCTAGTTTTCTCATCTAGAAAATAGGAACCATCATGGAGCCTGACTCTTGAGGTTGTTAGAAGGTTAAATTAGGTGTGGACTTCTCTGCCAGGGTTTCACATACAGTATATTATTACTGTTGCCACTGTTAGTGTAATGTTATACCCCCAGCCCCACGTGGCAAAAGATGAGAATTAAGCAGCTATTCCACTCACTAACTAGGTTGGGAGAAAGGTTTGCATATCTCCAGAAAAGGAATTTTCTGTTTGAAAGAGTGGGTAGGGATTAGCAAGGCTGGATGCAGAGTGAAGAATCGTGGACAACTCTAGAAGGCAGAACATAAAGGGCCGTCCCACGATTTAGAGTCTTCTCTGATGGTAACACCTTGCTCACATATAAAATTTAAACAAGAAAAATGCCAACTTGCCATTAAGATCTGCTGTCTTAAGTGTACATGATATTCAGAGACTGCAATAGGCAACACATAACACCAAGGAAACTGATTTGGAAGAGGAATTTTAATCAGAAAGAATTATGAATTTGAAAGTTCAGATTTGCTATAAAAGTTATGATTTTATACTTTGAGCACAATAGAGAAATAAATTGGAAGTCAAAAGAGAAGCAGAGGTTAGAAATTAAATTTTAAGAAGCAAAGAATATTGAAAAGATAATATCATGTAAACATTCCAAAAGTTAACAAATTGGCTGGTTTTGTTGTTGTTGTTTTGTTTTCTGTACTGAAAGTTTCTGTCATTATATTTGTGAATCCATTTGTGTCCTTGAATAAGGTAGGTACAATGTTCCTTTGGAAAAGGGGACTACTCTATCTCCCCAGATCATCTTTTTTTTTTTTTTTCATTTAGGTGAAGTAGGCACATAGGCAAACATTAGCTAAAATCATTGCAAGTGGATTATTTGTTTGAGAAACCAATGATGGCTTTAAACAAATAGATTGCTTAAGAGTAAATTAAACTTCGTGTAAATCTTGGGAATGGGAAAATTTGAATGGTTTCCATCGATCCACATGCTCTCTAAACACTTGTGAGCAAATAACCTCAGCTCCTACGTGCCTACCTGACTCAGGAATGCTGGGCTTTTTCCTGCACCACCCTGAACTCTTGGGCTTCGAACAGTGTACTCTGGCCCATCAAATTGTGATTATTCTTTAGCCTTTGTAACTCATGCTTCATGCTTCATGCGAAACACAGGGCATCCCCAGGATGTTTGCAGAATCTTAACGAACACCTGGGAATGGTAACTTCCCCTAAACTCTATCATTCATCTTCCCAATCCCCTTCCCTGAAAATTGATTCTTATATTGAACTCTAGGTGTTCAGGTAGATATCCCTCCCTCCGCAGTAGCGTCTAAGTCTTCATTATATCATGTTTGCTCTGTATCTTTCCTTCCTCTGGTTAAATTGTGTGATATCAGAAATAATTATGGCTTCAATTGACATCAGTATAACTAATTGCTGTACAGTTCCCAAATCAAAAATTTGCCAAATGGTTTCTCTAGCTGTTGGTTTTAGTTCCCTCAGACTGCTATAACAAAACACCCGAGGCTGGACATCTAATAAACAAGGGAAATATACATGTCCTTTTTCTGAAGGCCAGCTGTCTAACATCCAGGCTTTGGCAGATGTCATATCTGCGAGGGCTTATTGTTCTAGACAGCAGCTTCACACTGGGTGTCTGTGTCCTGTGGGTTAAGGAGTAAGTGTCTCCCTGGGGCTCTTTTGTAGGAGTGTTAATCCAGTCCAGGGAGTGGAGCTCTCATGACCTGATCACCTCTGCAAGGCCACATCTTCTCATACCATCACCTGGCTCAAACCTGGATTTGGGGAGGACACAGACATTCTCATCATAGCACTGTTGAGGGTCCTGACTTGTACACATTATTTCCTTTTTATAAAATATTTTTATACCATTCAGGCTATGACTTGAGCAACTCCCCCAAAGTTCATATGCTGGAAACTTAATTTCCAATGCAACAGTGGGGGCAAGAGGAGCCATAAAAGAAGAGATTGGATCAAGAGGGCTCTTCTCTCATGAATGGATTAATGTCACTATATGTAAATGGGCTGGTGTCTTTGTTATAAAATTATTTATAATATTATCAAATTATTTGTTTTAAATTATTAATTTGTTAAAAAGATTTTTTGTTAGTGTATTTGTTATAAAAGTGAGACTAGCCTTGCTCTCCTGCTCTCTGGTCCTCTCTTGCCTGCTTTGGCCATGGGATAGCACAACATAAAGAACCTCATCAGATGGCTCCCACCTTCCTATGGAACTTCCCATCTTCCAGAAACAGGAGAAATAAATTTCTTTACAAATTACCCAGTCTGTGCCATTTCTTCATAGCAACACAAAACAGACTGTGAAGAGCAATAAAAATGTATCTCCTTTTTATGTAGTTTTGTCATTCTTTTATTTACTTCTGCTTACTTTTTATTTCCTTGTGGTAAAAATAAGTAAATGTTGGAATCAATAAAGACTACTTGTGTTTTTCTATTCTGAGACAATTTTGCCCACTATATAATCTTGAATTTATGCACAGCTGATATCCTAGTCTCTTAACCATCTCTTTAGAAAGAGATATTGTCATTCTGAAATTTGAAAATTTATTTAATGAGCATGTATTACTTAAAGTCTAGGAAGAAAAATTATTTTTAGAAACTAGGTGACAGAGAGTACATCCAGAGTACTGATAAATAATTAAAACTGCCTCCGCCAGAAAACCTAAGACCCTTTACTTAAATAATATTCTGAGGACACATTGCTCTATTTTGTATATGTTGCCTATTTACTAGTACTTTATGATGAAGTTTTTTTTATTCCATTTTAAAGCAAATAAAAGTGATTACCCTCAAGAGAAATGCACTATAATTCTGATAGCCAAAAATGTGTCATACTGAAATATGAGCACCCCAGTTCAATTAGGATAAAGGTTTTCAATAAACTTTTGACATTTTTGAAGGCCTGATTCTCTGCATCATCATTATAGAGCAATTGGAATTATTAATCCTCTGTGAGATCTTGGTCTCTTGCAGTGATGGTTTCAACCTCTAAATCCCCACTGCCATTGTACGGGTTATTTTTAGAGGTCACATTTTATTTCCCTAGAATATGCACAGTGAAGACTTCCAGCAGCATCACTAGGTAACCATGTCTAATACTTACAGTGGATCCACAGGAAAGTAGGTAGCAATCTGATTATATCATTGTATGCTGCAAAAAGCCATGAAGAGATGATTTTTAAGACAATTGCTAACTTGACATCAGGTTTTTCAAAATGCAGGGGATCTTCATGCTAGATTATCTTCTGGTAAATGCAGACTAATAAATACCTACTGCAGAACTAATGTTGTGGTTTGCAATTTTAAGTAATGATGTTTTTACTCTATAATATGAAGAAATATTTAAGTTGCCCCAGAATGAAATATATAAATTGCCACAGCAGTTCAGGTTGCCTGAAATCAAATGATTGTAAATATGTTCTTAATAGAATACATATAATATCCTTTAGGACTTTCAGAGCTAGATTCCCCAAGATAGAATAATATTTTAAATATTATTCTCAAGGTGTCCAGACTACAAAGTTCAATGCAGTTCTGCAAATATTTGCTTAGTAACTGCAGTGTGCAAAAAATTAGAATGTATTCATAATAAATAAAACCACCTTATCTCTTGTTAGGAGTGACATATTCAAACATTTCCCCCAAGGAAAGGCAAGAAAAGCATGAAGCTTCTAGAGACGAGTATTGGCATTGCAAAGGCACTGTGGCAACCTGGGAAGGCTTTGGCTGTTTCTAATGGGTAGAAAGGAAAGGGACACCTGTTTCTCAGTGATGCTAACAGTTTCAAACTACTGACTTAGGTCTACAAGTCTAGTGTTTTTACACCATGTATTTGTTAACTGAGCTTTGGAAATATCTATTTGTAGACAAATTAGTAGATCATTAAAAAAAATTCTGCTGTTCCTGCCAAACAAAATATTGTTTTGTTAGACATGTTTATAATATCTGCACCATGTTATTCAATATCCCACTTCTCCACAATAACAATAGTGCAAAGAGAAAGTAAATATTTGTTTTTAATTCTTCCTTAAACTAGTATATTTCAGTGTGTGTGTGTGTGTGTGTGTGTGTGTGTGTGTGTGTTTTGTCTAGGAAATGAGATAAATGGTATTCTTGACCAACCCTTTCAATCTATATATTGAATGAGATAAAGTCTTACTTTCATTCTTTCCTTGATTCAGAATGGGTTTTGTTAACATTATATGTAATTTTAGTTTGGATGGTTCGAACCCAGAAGTTCAAGGCCAACCCAGGTAACATAGTGAGACCTGTCTCTTTAAAAACAAACAAACAAAAAGTAAATAGAATTAATCATTTTCATTCTTTTGAATACCTATCGTGTGTATTAAAAATTTTAATTTTATTAACTACATTAAGAAATCTCAGAAAATATGTCATAACTCAACTACAATAATCTGTAAAGCTTTTGTTTCTTATCATTCTCTCTTGAATACCATAACTTTCCCTTTATATGTCCTTCTATCTTAAAAATAAAAAAAAAATTATGTGTGTCTTATTATGTACCTACAATTTTGTCCTTTCTTTTTTTTCTAAAATGAGAAGAATGTTAATAACTTAAAATATGCAAAATTGATGAACTTTGACAAATCCTCGGCTTTCATGCAAATTCCTGGTTGCGAGAGCTCTCAAAGTGCGGGGCCTCAAGTGGTATCATGGTGTTCAGAATTATACCTTGCAGTTTCAGTTCCCAGTCTCCATCTCATGGTCCTTGATCTTTTTTCTCACCATTTACCAAATTTGGACAAACAATGAAGGCATTGATAAATAGTCCCGATTGCAAGGCTTTTACTCACTTGGAATTTGAGTGTGAATTTCCCTTCTGCAGAGTAGCAGCTTTCCACATGAAAAACGAACCTGTGAAAAGACTGGCTGATTGAACATTCATTCCCTTCCCTGCTTTGCAATGAATATAAACTGACTCTGTTTCAGTTTATGCACCTACTCATTTTCTACTTTAGAGCAGCTTTTATGCTAAGAAAATGTCTGAAGAACTTCCATCTCCTGGGAAGAAAAGTGTGTTATATGTCAAAGCTGCAAGCGTTAAAAGACTGTAATATTTTCAAAGGGTGGGAATCAAGGTCAAATCAAAAGGCTAAGTCCTTTTACTTTCCTGCATATATTGTTTGCATTTCTCTTCTCTCTATTATAATCATGTCTATTTGCTAAAAGGTTATGCAAAATAAATTAGGCTTTTAGAGCACTGACAGCTCAGCCATAGAGAAATTCTTTCCTCTATTTTTTTTTCACTTTATACGTGAACACCTGCTACACTTTTAATGAGCTTTAAATTATACTTTACACCCATGTAACAAGAATGGATATTGCTCTTTCGTTATAATCAAAGAAAATATCAGTATGACTTGTTGCTAAGAGCAACAGCTTGTCAAAAAACGATACTTCCTCCCGTAACAATATAGATAGATAGGTTCAGGTTGATAGATGGAAAATATGATTTATACTACATTGAGAGTTATCAATCTTTTAAATTTTCTTGTCTTCTGTGATTTAGGAGGAATTTGTCATTGTTCCGTGGCCATGCCTAGATTATTTTCTTCTGTTCTTATCTCTGTTTCTTTCAAGTCTCCTTGCCTCTTATAGGCCAAAGCATAAAAATGAAGATTTTTCCTTTATGGTTTCATTTGTTCTGACACATTAAAATGGATACACTTTCAAGGAGGCTCCCAGAGACTCCTGAAACATCAAAATATAACGATGCACGTTTATTCTTGATCTCTTTCTCCCATCGCCTGTCTTACTTTTAAATACTTAACCTGCTTCAGTGACCTCTGGTCATTGTCCTGTTTCCTTTCAAAGGAGTTTTAGTATCTGTCAGAAAAGAAAGCTTTAAAAAGGAGCCATAGCAATTCGACTCTATACCACCACTCATGCAAGCCATCCCAGACTTCATTCTCAACGTGAATTAATTTATTTTTCAAAATGGTATAAATTTAATGCCACTTACAGGGGAGTGAAATGGCTGAGCAGAAGAGAGGACTACTTAAGTAGGCAAGATGTAATGTAGCAGAGGCCTAAAAAGAGACCCTGGCAGAGGGGCATTGTTCCTGAGGGTTTTGGTCCAGTGTCTGCATTAGGCACTGAGGAAGACGGATAGGATGAGTACTGCAGCCATGGCGGTCCACAGGAGTCTGCAAAGAAGAAAGGTCTCTCTGCTGAGGTTGACACCTGTCCTAACTGATCTCGTGCTGAATCATCTGGCAGAGATGGGAACAGAACATACACCAGGAGTCATGTTTGGGTTCATCATTTACTAAGTTTCCCCTCTCCATTAAGGGTGGGGGTGGCCTTGATGTGACCATCACGTTATTTAAAATGCCTCTTGAATGTGCACGTGTCAGGTGATGAAACAAAACAAAACAAAACAAAAAAAACATGGAAAGATGAGAAAGCAATGGAATGGAACAGAAAGAATATTTAAAGTTTGGTGAAAAAAGATGAAGAAGAGGAGAAAAAAAGAAACTAAGTGGGGATATTTCAGCTTATGGTCCTGTGCCATATTCCCTATTTGGAAAAGAGTGGAATGCTTATTTGGCAAAGAAGTAGTGAACATAATAAATTCCATATCTGCAGCCTTTAATTTTCCCAATTTTATAAAAGTGCTCTTTAATTTCTGTATTAAAATGAACAAAAATGCAGTACACAATCTTTCCTTCTTCATGTATTTCCTCCAATAATTTACCTTTGCCTTTATAAGCACATATTACTGTATAATCCTTTTCCAAAGGAAAAAAAAATAAATGTCTCATTAAAAAGCGGAAGAAGAAATGTACTTTTTCTTCTTATCACCCATAACAAAAAAACTTCAAA